>NC_028642.1:42257346-42269248 GCF_001406875.1 Solanum pennellii | reverse complement strand
TATATATATATATGATAGAATCGAGATAGGACAAGTATCAGGAGGGACTTTGGGAAGTTCATCTGGAAAGACATCTGGAAACTCACTCATAACTGGAAGTTACTGAATATATGGTGTCTCAATACTAGATTCATTAACTCGAACTAAGTGGTACATGCACCGCTTGAAAACAAACTTTGTCAGATTAAGGTATGAAATAAAATGACACTTGGACATTGCTGAATTTTTCTTAAAGTACTACATTAAACTAACTTTTTCGGCTTAATGTTTTGCAAAAGACTTCTCAAAACACTAGAAAGAACTCTCAAGACTTGATTCTTAACTATACCTTGAAATTGAATGATGAATTCAAGATGATGATTCATGTACTGAATTATTTCTAGATTTTTAGAAGTAATGTAGAGTAGTTAGAATCAATGTGGAGTAAATGTATCCAGTGAAAGAACTCAGACGGGCAGGCTAAACGACAGAGAACGGGTTGGGACAGGCAACCCTGGTGCAGAGGTGGCGCTCTAGCCCTTGCCTGGAAAAGCCCCGACGAATTTCTTTCTCGTTTTCTAATCCTAACTAATCTAGAATCGAATGGTTTCTTCCAGACTCTTAGATTCGATAACCCAACATATGTAACGATAAACTACTCAAAAAACCTTCAATTACGAATACTCATCTCAAGAATTAATCAAAAAAACCCCAACAAATGAAGATTACAAATGAAATTTCAAGAAAACTCATCAAGAACTCAAATCCTTCAAACTCAAGAATGAAATTGCATTAAAATAACACGATTGGTGTGTGGGTTAACGAACCAACACTATGAGAACTCATATACCTGTTAGGGATCAAACCCATGGAGAAACAACCCTCGATCCATAAGAAATCTTGATGTACACCTTCTACCTTTCCCTCTCTTCTCCTTTTTTCTCTTCTTGAACTTTCTTCTAAAACCATAAGCGTATTTTGGGAAAATAAAAATTGACTGAAATCATATTTGACCTTATGTATTACTATTTTTTTAAAAAAAAGTTTCATTGGGTAAGGAAAAACTAAAATACTCCTCATAATTTCGGGTAACTTTTCGTATTGGACAAACTAACTTCAAATGGTCATATCTTTCTCACACGAGCTCGAAATGTATCAAACTCGATGGAGTTGGGAAGAGGATTCCCCAGACCTTTCATTTGATATCTTATGGTTCATCTGACCGATGCATGTAATGAAAGTTATGATCATATGAAATTGTCTCAAAACTCACAACTTAAGTATGACTTGCAATATTTTAGATTTTGTTGTTTCCAAATTAGTTCTTTCTAATTTTATCTCTTTCAAATACCAAGGTGTTACAAAAATAAACTCATATGAATAGAAAATTATTTTTAAGGCTCCAAACTTTAATACTTTATTAGATCATACAATGAACTACTTCATTAATAGCATATCTACACATAATATATTAATATGTGACTGCACAAAGTATAAATTACTAACATTGCAATCTCCAATAGTCGATTTAATAGAACTCTAATTTTTGTTTGCATTGTTATTTAATTGTTTAAATTGATCTCACCAACAGGGCCGGAGTTATGAATTGAGCAACCTTCACCAAAAAATTATATGATATATATGTAGGTTAAATATTACTTTTTAAAAACTAAATTTGAGCTCGAAGCTCGTTTATTCAATCATAAATATAACAAATACATGTATTTTGTGGCCCAACTTTAAAAAGGAAATTTAGCCCAAATATATCAATACCCTTTCTTTTTCTTACCCTAGTTTTAACATTTTCCCTATTTATATCCGAATCCTCCTCTTTCATATTCTTCTATGTGCCACCTTCATGATTCTCCTTTGTCTCGTTTAGATTATCAGCATTCAACCATGGTGGTGTACCACTACACATCATCAACAGCTTCAGTAGGTAATTCTCTTCCTTATCTTCCTAATCTATTATGTTTCTTTATCTTGGTTTAGAATATTCTGATTTCTGGTGCTAACATCGTTGCTAGTTGTGGATCCAAATGTGCTACTCTCGATCTTCCTCTTTATGACAATGGAGTATGTGCTTTGGATGTATAGTCCTCGAGTTTGGCGATTTCCTCTTTTGTAAGCTCATAAGTTAGAGTAGGTAACTCTTTTATCCTTTCCGATTTTAAGCACTGGTATTGGAAAAAACTTGAGGTGTACATATAAAATCTTGTGAGACTCACCACATCTTGATTAATGTAAATGTTGTCTATATTGATTGTTTATGTCCTTTATCTTTCTTGTTTTCATTTTCAAACTTGAGATTTGTGCTTTGTTCATGTTTAGAACTCTTCTGCAATTAGCTGGTAGTTGTTCAAACTGCTTGTATTCTTGTATCTTCGAATTACTATAAGCACTATTAACAATGAAATCTACTAGCTGATTTCCTTCCTTGTATAAATGCTAAACTTTGAAGTTGTTTTGTTCCATAATTTATCTTGATTTTTCCGCAATGTGTAGTATCTCCCATGATGTTTTCCATACCCTAAGTATCATTTTCATGATTCCTAGTGATCTGTTTATAGAATAACTTTCTTGATCTTGTTTTTTATGTAGTAAATTATGCCTCTTAGTAATGTTGTCGGGTCAAATATTACTTAATATTGATATATTAAGTATTTTGTACACCCTAAACTACAACAATGGGCCATAGGTCAGTGGAAAAAGTATTCTGCTGTAAAACAGTTAATTAAATGAACAATGAAATACTTTGTTGTATATTGAGTGGTAACTTAGTTGCATAGTGTTTTGTATATTTTGTTTAATGTGGTCTGCTGTAAAACAATTAATTAAATGAAAAATGAAATACTTTGTTGTATATAGAGTGGTAGCTTAGTGGCAATAGTGTGGTCAAGGTTGTTTGCCATTAAGGTTCAGTTCCCCATGGCCACATTTTTTCTATGTTGGCTTTATTTTGGACACCCTTCATAAATTTTCTGCCTACCCACTTCTCACCAACATAATTGTGTTAATTTTAGTATTTTTATCATGAGTTTAGCTTAAGGTTAGGAATAATTCATTCCTAACCCTTTGCTTTCCTAGAAGGGGGAAAAGACTCGAAACACCCAAACTTTTCAACATGGTATTAGAGATGGAGAACATTATAATTGTGTTAAAATATTTCTATCTCCAAAACGAATCAGGCCACATGTGAGAAATATGTGAGCTGAAAACATTATTAAGTAAATAACTAAAATATGTGTTGGTTAATCATTCAAACATAATTTTAAATGACATTCTCATACGCTTCAACATTTTCAGAAGAAAACATAAAGTTTTAATTAGGAAGTAAGCATTTAAATTGAACAAATCTCATGAGAAAATAAATTAAAGATGTGGTCAACATATATACATAAAACTAGACATGGTAATTCCATAAAAGCCCTTTGCGAACCAACACTATTTGTGGGAAGTGAAAAAAATTCAAATATTAACTTTTACTCTACCTTTAACACGCATATAATATCCTTCTCTAAGTCTTTTATTTCACAAAATCCCCATTTCTCTTTTTAATTTGCTTTCTCTATTTTTTTGTTCTCTTCATATGGCCAACCATCATGCTAAGAATGTACCCCCCCCTCTTACCACTCCCCATTACCAATCTCCCCTCCCTCTTCCCCTGCTAATTCTCCTAATCGTGTTTGCGAGAAGGCTACACAAACTACTGACACAGAGATCTTAGGGGTTTATGGGTGCAGCGCCCCATTACACTTAATCAGTGATCCTCCTAGGAAAAAAGGAAAACAGGTTGAATTTTAGGAAGTAACATATGTGGGTTCGGTCCAAAAGTCTCAATATTGAATGTGTTGCATCTGCGTTTGCGCTTGTGCCTCAACCTGCACCTATACCAACACCAATACTAGAATCATTAGAGTTTTTAGAGATAATGAGAACCCGCCATGTATGTGTAATTGTGTTTGATACACTAACATCGTTAATCATCTACATGCATTCTCATTCGGAAGTGAGTTGTATGTTTATGAATGGGACATAGATTCTGACTTGTCATCACGTTCACCATCATTTGAACCACTTACACTTGATGAAAACTCCAACGATCTCAATGATGATGCATCCGCTGCTGTTGCTGCTCCAAAATCTTCAACATTAGGCCTTTTTTCTCAAACCACATGTATTCCTTCCCCAACATTCAGCATGTATGGGGGAAGATAATGAATTCATAGAAAGGAACATTTGTGGTTCAGGAAAAAAGACCCAATGTTGAAGCTTTTGGAGCAGCAGCAGCGACAAACGCATCAACATTGAGATCGCTGAAGCTTTTATTAGGTGTAAGTGGTTCAAATAGTGGTGAACATAATGACCTGTCAGAATCCCCGTCCCAGTCAGGAACATATGAACTCACCTCCTGATGAGATTGCATGTGAATGCACAATGCTGTCAGCGTATTAAACCCAATTTCACATACATAACAGGTTCTTATGCTCTTTGACAACTCTGGTTATTCTGGTGCTAGTGCTGGCACAAGTGCCGAATGCAGGTGCATCAAGTTCAACATTGGGTCTTTTGGACCGAACCTCAAATGTTCCTTCCCCAATATTCAACATGTTTCCTCTCTTTCTAGGGGGAGCATTGATTTAGTAGATGGGGACACTACTCCCATAAACCCCTATGATCTCAGTGTTATCAGTTGGTGTAGCCTTCTCGTGAGCACGATGAGTGAAAGGGGCAGGGGTAGAGGGAGAGGGAGAATGGGGAGGGGGGCCACTACATGAAAAAGCATTTTTAGAGACCAACATTTAGGGAGGATTTGAAAATGTGGTCCTTAAAAGTATCCTTATAGGGATGAGTTTTCCTTCTCGTCTCTTTATTTTTCGTTACAAGAAAGAGATTAAATCTGGTCTCTATAGTAATGAATAACTGGTCCCCAAAAAAAAATTTAGTGGGTCAAAAGGCACCGATCCTCACTAAATTATAATATATTACTCTTTCTTTTTGGGACATAGTAAAATCCCTAAACCCTAATTTGCTCTCGTTCAAGTTTCCTCCCACATTGAATACACCTCTTCTAGTTCAAATCTGTCGACTAAAGTTGCCTCTTCCAACATCATCTACATCAAAAATTTTTGATAGCGCAAAATTAAGAAACCAATGAAGCTAATTTCCTTCCCTTCATGTTTAACCCACCTTCAAGTGATGCTTTTTCGATATGACGAAGAAGATTACAGTTGGTCTCTGTAACAACATTAATAATAACCGAAATGGGGGTAATTTTCTGTTTCACTTATTTGATGATCTTAGATTTACTAAATTCAATTATCAATTTAGTAATTTTTTTCAAATTTCTTTTATCTCGTTTTGAATACCTAATTGAGTTCTTTTCTCACTTTGAATACTCAATTGAGTCACACTATTGGTACTTATTTTTCCTTTTTATATATGTGTTGGTTGCTCAAGGGGTGTGGTCAGAGAAAGTAACAAATCATATTATATAATATATTATGTTCTTCTTGGATTGTACTGATTCCTCTGCATGTTTGTGAATCACATAAAAATGTGTTATATGTTACCCACTCTTTCAATCCGAGCTCAGTACTAGCAGGGCTATCTTTCAATCCGAGCTCAGTACTAGCAGGGCTATCTTTTCCATGCCCTCTCAAGTTTCACGGTTAATTGTGATCACATGTTTGGAGACATATATACATGATTAACTTTGTTGTTTGTTTGTTTTACTTGATATTTAAACTCAAGTTCCTGTCTTTTTATATATTTGATTGAATGCCTCTAAAGATGTGAAATATTTCTAATTCTATGAACATTCACTATTGCAATCAACTATCCAACAGAGATTTAAGGAATGAGGTTTATGTCCACTTTGTTCCTGTTTCAGCTTTCAATTGAGTTTTCAAAATCATCAAAAACTTAACAAATATTTTATCTATTTTGTTCTGCTACGTTTTATTTCATTGCATGTTGTCCAAGTCTATACTGTTGTAGAACAAAAAAGGGGGACAAAACTTACAAATGTGTTATCGATAGGAAAACATATCAATGAATAATATTTTACCTTAGATTAAAATGGCGTTAAAGGATAGGCCTTTGTATGTAGTATGAACTTATGGATCTTTCTTGTCGTATTTTATTTATTTAAAAGCACCAACTTCAAATTTTTAATTCATACTTTGGATACTATCCGGTAAACATACAAAATTTCCAAAAAAGCTTATACTAGAACTTATTCTTGACATTCTGCAAAGAACACAATCCTCATATTAGATTGAGTTTGATATTTAGCACATTACATGTGCAATAAGAAATAAATTTAACATATTACTACTTTGCTGGTGTGTTTTTTGATGTTAGGAGGGACGAATACCCATTAAATCTTTGCAAACCAGTTGATCGCGCTGAGGTTCTATTGGTCTTACGATTTGCTTTGATTTTTGAAGTCCTAGTATACTTAACAAATTACATCATCTATTTCTTTTACAGTGTATGATTACTATGAAATCATTAAAGAACCTACAGATTTCAGTACAATGAGGCTAAGCTTCACGAGAGAATGTATGAAAACCTCCAAAAGATAGAGATCTGCGTTTATTTTCTTATCTAGAAAACTTTTTTCTTTTCCCTTCAAGTCAAAGTGGGCTTGGATGAAATTCGAGGAAGCAATATCAAGTTGTGCCTGCCCTTCTCTTTCTATTATACCTACACTTGGTAGATGTTACTATCTTACTACTTGTTGTCGTATGTTTTTTGTATGACTTAACAACTTAGAAAGTATATACTCTAGTTTTATCATTGATATTTTGTCCATAAATTTGCAGCTACACGCTTATCTATAGATGAAAGATTATGTATTTCTTAGAGCTTTGCTTTAGAGTTGCAACGTTTAAATTGGTAAGTTGAAATTTAGATCTAAACTATGTCTAATTTTAGTTCTCTAGTGAATCTTTTAGTAGTCATGAACAATATTATTATGTCTTTTACAGGGTTTAACGATTTGATGAATTTACAAAACTCCGACCAAAAGAGAAGATGAAATTATCATATTACCGAGACAGTTGGACAACTTTTAAAATTTTGTATGTTGAATGTAATGACTAAATATTGGATTGTAGAATGCTACATTACTACCGATGGGATGTTCATTAGCTTTCATTAGTCCATTGATCACTTAATACACGTGGTATGAAACATGTGCTACGATGTTCTCATCTTATATTGGTGTGTGTCTCATTGATTTAATCATCCAAACATCATACAAATCTTGGTTTGCCCATCTCTAGATGTCTAACTCGATATTTTATTTTCAATGATCCTCAAATTCATCTTCTTAGAGAGACTCTAATCTTGATAACAAACAAGTCATAACATGGTGGTGAAACTCTTCTCTTTATATTCCTCGACGTAAGAGGCGATTGCTAGTGTGAGAGAGTCAATCTTCTGACTTGTTCAACTTACTTTATTTCTAAAATCAATATCACATGTATATAAGATATGAATATAAATTCAAAAATAGTCATATATTGATGAAATTATTATAACTATCGAGTTTTATTACAGTACATAAATATTATCATATTATACGTAAACCTATAGCTTTAACATGTTTCTCATATAAGTCTCTCGATATTGCGTTTGTAAAGGATCAACTATCATTTCACGTGAAGGAATGTATTACAAACTTAATTTTCCACTTGCTACTATGTCTCTCAAAAAGTTATACTTGATGTTAATGTATTTTGTCGGTTACGATGTTCATCGCTGGATCTGGAGTGGAGGACGCTGGTCGAAGAAATCGCCACTGCTCGTGAAGGAATGTATTTTGTTGTTTTCCTCGAAATCGCCAGAGTATATAAAAAAAAGAGGAGGCGTGGGAAAATTTGGTTTGCCGGTGGTCCTCACCGTCTTTATGCGTGACGGCTCCGTTTGCTGGCTTCTGGCTTGTTCTTGCAAGCAGCATGGCAAAAGACGGGATTCGCCGATTGTTCGAGAAAATGAGGCAAGGGGCTTCCTGACAACTCTCTTCTCGTCAGTGGTTGCCTTGATGGCTCTCGTCGGTTCACGAGGAGAGGGAGAAGAAAGGGGCTCGAGTTTTGGTGGTGGATCTCTCACCGGCTCTCATTGATAGAGGAGAGAAGGGCCGTCGAGAAAAAAGCCAAGGGGTGTGGCTTCTATATCAAAGAGAGAGAAGAGATTAGGTGAAACAAGTTAGGGTTGGTCTTTTGGGATTTGAATAAAAAGATAAAGTCTTGATCGATCATTGATATTGAATGGAATTTGATGGACGATCATGATTTAAGGTTGGGGCTGATCGGATAGATGATCGAGTGAGATTGAAAGATGGAATTTTTTAATAGGGATCAAATATGGCTATAATTGAAATGACTTGTATGGAATTTGGCTACATTTGAAATGAAATCTAACTTGAGGAGGCCAGAATGAAATCAAATTGGATAAAAAGGATTAGAATTTAAATAATTTAGGGGAAGATCAATTGAACTGCTATTTAATTAATAATGTACTACACATAAATAATATTTTTTCATATATATTAACATACTTAAATAATTTAAGGGAAGATCAATTGAACTGCTATTTAATTAATAATGTACTACACATAAATAATATTTTTTCATATATATTAACATACTTTTTAAGACCTTAAACTGATAACTAAAACAATTTTATCAAAGTTTTGACAGCTCATAAGTATAATTATTATTTTCATAAGGAAAATAATAACAATAAACTTTGTAAATTATGAATAGTAAAATATAATTATTGACATAAAATAAATTTCAATTTTGAACCCGTAATATGAAGGGAAAAGATTTTGCAATAACTATTCAATCAAATAGCAATTTAGGAATGCCTTAAAGTCGGTGAAAATTGGGTGTCAACAGCTGCATTTTGGTTGCTTGGGAATGAATGATAAATTGTCGGGTAACCAATGTTGACTGAGTAACCGATTTTATCGGACCAACAAAAGGTGTCAGAGGGATCAATTGAAATTATATAGAGTTGATAAATATATGGCGTAGACTTTGATATTAATTCGCCTACATATCTTCATTGTACGAGAATTAGCAGGTAGTTTGTATTCTAGATTTAGGAACAAATGAAGCTCTTAAAACTGAAATAACGGTACAAGATTCGAATGGAAACGATAACGGTTTAAATTGATAAGATTAGAGCAGCGAGGTGGAATAGATAACACAAAGGATCAAAAAGAAGAAATTGTATGAGTAGAAAAGAGTTGAGAAGCCCTTTATTGCGGTCTATGTTAGTCAGTAGTCATATCAGAAAGGGCCATTGATCTTGTCTACGATATACCAGCCTATGATAATATGTATCTTGTAATATCACTAAACAAAGTGATTTGGGAATATATATCAAGTAAACGGAAAATGTAAGCATGATAGAATTTCTCAGATAGATCAAGATATTTGCCTTAAGACTATGAAGATGATGTCTTAGATTATGACTCATTCGGATAATGATAAAGAAAATTGAATCTTTAGGCCATGAAATGATGTCTGTAGGCCATGAAATATAATGTCTTTGGACGATGACGCCTTCAGAATATAAATAGTGAGTAAAGAGAGTATTTGTTCTGATGTACTTCGGGCATTTAGTGATAGTTGTGACTTGATTCCATCGAAACTCCCTATAGATGTTTCCCTTTTTGAGCTCCATGTGACTTGAATCAACATTAGATCCAATAGTTCTCGGGCTCAATATAATTTCCGAGCTCAATGTAGATGCAACTCTTGGGCGCGTGAAGTTCTATGCACAATGAAATCTCCAAGCACATGTAATATCTCGATCTTATTTATTCTTGGGGCAAATGCAATATCTTGGTCTCATGTAAATATCGGGCTCAATGCATTCTTAGAGCATGCCTTTATACCTTTGGCAGGGTATATTGGGTCCTCTCGATGGAGCGTAAACATCGGACTCCACATTTAGCTCATGTGGTTTTATTATCGGTTATTAGTAGCTCCCACAGTTCAATCAGACTCTCTGCATTGACCATTTATCAGTATATTCAGTATTTAGTTTTAGCATGTTATGAATTGGTCATTGCATCCAGCTAGCTCAGAAATCAGCACATCACGTTCAGATTATTATACTTGTTTTTGTGCTTGTTCAGTTATGTGTTATTTCAGATTTACTCTATCCACATGCTCAGTACATTTCAAGTACTGACGCATACGTGCGCCACATCTTCTCGTGATGTAGGTTCAGGTTCTCAGCATCCAGATCACGCATAGATCGATTTTCCGATCTCCAGTTCAGCAGATTCACTAGTGAGTCCTCATTCTCCGAGGACAACAGTCATGAGTTTCATTTCAGTCTTTAGTCATTAAGTTTTATTTTTTTGCTAGATTTAGCTGGGGCTTGTCCCAGTATATCTAGTTTAGTTTAGAGGCTATTTTTAGACATAGTTAGATTCAGCTTAGTATCGAGTTAATATTTCTTTTGTATTTAACTCATTGTTTTCAAATATCTCAGTTATAGAATATGGGTATTCTCCATCTTTTCATTTTAAGTGTGATTTAGCTTCTGCAACAGTTTATTAGCTTTAGTATGCTCATGATCATGCCAGCAGGGTTAGCTTAGGATCACTTGTGGTCCAAGGTTCCGTGTCTGCGCCTCGGGGGTTGCTCGGGGCGTGACAAGAAATGTATCACAAATTTATTTTTCCACTTTGTACTATGTCTCTCAAAAAGTTATACTTGATACTAATGTATTTTGTCAGTTACGACGTTCATTGCTGGAGCTGGAGTCGAGGTCACTGGTTGGAGCAATCGTTACTGCTTGAAGCTTCGCGTTTCTTAGATTTTTTGTTGTTTTCCTCGACATTAGCAGAGAAGAGAGAAGAAAAAGAGGAGGCGTAGGACGATTTAGTTTTTCCGGTGGTCCTCACCGTCTTTGTGCGTGAAGCTCAGTTTGGTGGCTTCTGGCTCGTTCTTGCCAGCAGCATGGCAAAAGACGGGATTCGCCGGTTATTCAAGAAAACGAGGCAAGGGGCTTCCCGACAACTCTCTTCTCGTCGGTGGTTGCCTTGATGGTTCTCGTCGGTTCTTGAGGAGAGGGAGAAGAAAGGGGATCGAGTTTTGGCGGTGGAGCTCTCATCGGCTCCCATTGATAGAGGAGAGCAGCGACGTCGAGGAGAAAACCAAGGGGTGTGGCTTCTATCTCAAAGAGAGAGCANCTTTAGTATGCTCATGATCATGCCAGCAGGGTTAGCTTAGGATCACTTGTGGTCCTAGGTTCCGTGTCTGCGCCTCGGGGGTTGCTCGGGGCGTCACAAGAAATGTATCACAAATTTATTTTTCCACTTTGTACTATGTCTCTCAAAAAGTTATACTTGATATTAATGTATTTTGTCGGTTACGACGTTCATTGCTGGAGCTGGAGTCGAGGTCGCTGGTTGGAGCAATCGTTACTGCTTGAAGCTTCGCGTTTCTTAGATTTTTTGTTGTTTTCCTCGACATTAGCAGAGAAGAGAGAAGAAAAAGAGGAGGCATAGGACGATTTAGTTTTTCCGGTGGTCCTCACCGTCTTTGTGCGTGAAGCTCAGTTTGGTGGCTTCTGGCTCGTTCTTGCCAGCAGCATGGCAAAAGACGGGATTCGCCGGTTATTCAAGAAAACGAGGCAAGGGGCTTCCCGACAACTCTCTTCTCGTCGGTGGTTGCCTTGATGGTTCTCGTCGGTTCTTGAGGAGAGGGAGAAGAAAGGGGATCGAGTTTTGGCGGTGGAGCTCTCACCGGCTCCCATTGATAGAGGAGAGCAGCGGCGTCGAGGAGAAAACCAAGGGGTGTGGCTTCTATCTCAAAGAGAGAGAAGAAATGTGGTGAAACAAGTTAGGGTTGGTCTTTTGGGATTTGAATAAAAAGATAAAGCTTTG
>NC_028642.1:42236110-42247346 GCF_001406875.1 Solanum pennellii | reverse complement strand
CTCACATAGGAGGGTAAGTGTGGGTGCCAGTCGCGGCTCGGTTTTGGGTCGTGACATTATCCTAATCTCAGAATAATTTTTTTAGAGTATAACCGTTAATGTGAGACTCACATTATCCTGCAAGTATCTTTTCAACCAACCTACTAGTTCTCCAGCATCAACGCACCACAGCAAACCCAAATCGAGAGTCCTTCTATAAAGGACTTCTCTACTTAGAAAAAATGGATTTGTTTAACCTTCGAACTATGCATTTTTGTGCACTAGTTGCATCTTTTGGATATTCAGTGTTTTTTAGATATTCTTGAATATCATGGTACCAAGGCTTTCCATCAGGCTCCTTATCAACATGAAACCAATATGTTGATTGCTCATATATATAGATGAATGTAAATGGGATCAATGTGATTATGATCAGGATGCTGAATCATCGATAAAGTGGCTAACACATCTGCAAAATTTGTTTTGCATCTTTGATACATGCCTGAATTCCGTCTTGATGAACCTTTTTTACAACTTATGCACACACTCTAAATAAGCGAAGAACTTCTATTCTTGGTGACCCACCTACCTCAAACTTGATGAATCGATAGGTCTGAATCTCCTATTACCAACATTTCATGGACATCGAGGTCAATTTCCTGTCGGAGTCCCAAAATGCAATCATCATATTCGGCCATATTATTTGAGCAAAGGAATCTGAATTTTGTTGATACCGGATAATGTTTGCCAATTTGTGAGATTAGAACAACTTTGATGCCACATCCGCTTAAATTTTTAGCTCCATCAAAGAACACCTCCAACCACCGTATTCTTGAGAGATATATTTCCCCCACAAAAGCTACTTCTTCATATGGAGAGTAAATTCCAAAACGATTAAAATAACTGACTTTATAAAATTATACTTTTCAAATCATTTGAAGTAATATATATATATATATATATATATATATATATACTACATTTTATATATATTCGAAAACCGTCTAAAAAAGGTTTTAGTTTTACCTAAATACTTGGTTAATTAGTTTAGCTAATTTATACTTTATTTTTTTGAGTTAATTAGTTTACAATTAAATTAATTATTTTATCTTCTTAAGATTAAGAAGCTTGTTAATTAATTATATTAATTCATCTTCTTTTAATTTTGGCCGAATTCAACTAATTGCTTGAACTTGATTGAAATTGCAATTTATGTGATTATGTTCCTAAGTTAAATAGACCACATTCTTGAATAAATTTTCAAAGCCCATTTCCTTCCAATTTCTAGACCCAAATATCAGTCCACTAAATAATTCCCGCTCTAACAAGGGAAAATTACGCAACAAAGCAAACTTATACTATTTAATTACTCATCGTAGCTATAGTTTGCAATAATTATCACTGACACTTAACATTATACATTAATTACGTGGGCTGACTTCGAATTTGTATAATTAGTCATGTTTGTATATGTATAATTCGCCAGAGTATACAAATATATATGTATAACATACAATTATTTTACCTATATACATATATAATTCACCTCTCTCCCACTCTCTGCCCTCTCTTGTTCGCCTCTCTCCTCCCTCTCCAAATCTTGCTAGCCCTATATACAAATATATATGTATAATATACAATTATATACATATATAGTTCACCTCACTCCCACTCTCTATCCTCTCTCGCTCGCCTCTCTCCTCCCTCTCCCAGTATCGCTCGCCTCTATCTCTTCCCTCTTTCAATATCTCTTGCCATATATACAAATACATATGTATAATATACAATTATCTAACCAATATACATATATAATTCACCTTTCTCCCACTCTTTTCCCCACTCTCTCGCCTCTCTCCTCTTTCTTCCAGTCTCGCTCGCCTCTCTCCTCCATATAACATGTAGCTTCAAATTGTAATTATCAAACTATATTTATGGATAGTAATTAATTGTTTGTAAGTTACAATATGTGAAAGTTTCTCCTTTTTTTAATGCCTATTATATTCATTCATTATGAACTTTTTTTACTTCTTAAAAAATCATCATATTTTCATTTTTTTAAAAAAGGGAATAGTGTGAAAAATACTCCCAATTTTATTTTATTGTTTGACTTTGCCCTTGCCGTTAAAATGAAGTTAGATTTACCCCTACCATTACTAATTTCACCATATATACCCCTCATTTGATGGAAAACCCCAAATTGACTAAAATTAACCAATTTTACTTAAATTATCCATTTTTATCCCGACCCAACCCACCTAAGTATCACCCGTTTTTGTTTATATTTATAACGGTTCATCTTCATCTTTAAAATTAATTTTTTTAAAAAAAATGTAGTCGCTGATAGAAATGCAGACATTGATGGAGTTCATACTTTACAAACTCTTATTCACTTTTGATTTTTGGATTACAGAACATATTATTACTGAACTTTTTATGTATTTGAAATCATTTTTAGCAAATTAAAGCAAAAAGCTGCCCTGGAAATATTCTAACCCAGTTGAACAGTGCCAAAGAACAAGAATATCAAACCAAAAAAATAAAATAATCCATAACCAAATTTAGTAGCATACAATAAATGAAAAACTTGAACAAGGAATATGTAAAAAAATGAAAAATTATTAGAGCTTGAAGTCTCTAACAAAATCTGAAACACAGAGAAAAGAATAAAAAATCTAAAATAAAAATAAATCATAACAAAATGTAAGAATGGAAAGCAAACAGAGGATCACCGGAAAATGGGATGAAGCTCGATTGTGAAGCTATGTGGGTGTTGTTAATTGGTTCGAGAAATGGGTTTGCTGATTTTGGCATTGGTAGAGAGACTGTGGTGGTTACTGATTTGGAGAACCTCCGCGGAATTGATGGTCGTTCTTCACAGGAATTGGACCAAAACACATATACAATAAAACGTAAGAGGGAAAAAGGGAGGTGACTGGCGGTAATCGCTCTTCGCTAGAGTTCTTGGATTTTGCTAATTATTCGATGGGTATTTTCAAATCGATCGTTTACATGTTTTTTAAAAGGACCCAAGTTCAAAGATTTAGATGATGAACAAGATAGAACAGAAATGAGTTATAAAATTCGAATTAAGATTGAGTAATTTAAATAAAAATTGGTTAATTTGATCAAATGAGGGGTATATATAGTGAAATTAGTAATCGTAGGGGTAAATTTAGTTTCATTTTAACGTCAAGAGCAAAACCAAACAATAAACGAAATTGAGGGGCATTTTTTTACCCTTTTCCCTTTTTTTATTTCATGTAACAATTTTTTCATAAGAACATAAACGTTATATTTTGGACGTAAAAAAATATTAATTTCAATATATAATCCAATGATGACCTATAATAAAGTAAGTTCGCATAATGATAAAATTAATTTTATTAATAATAATTACGATTCTAATATTTATTCATACAAGGTGAAAACAACAGAGGATACTTACTATACAAATATATTTCAATGAAGGAAATATAAGACAATTAATTTAATTAAGATTGGTTTTTAAAGATTATATTTATTTGAATTTAAAATTATTCTAAACGATAATTTATCTAATACTCTAGCATTTATAATTAATACTATATATATATATATATATATAGAATCGAGATAGGACAAGTATCAGGAGGGACTTTGGGTAGTTCATCTGGAAAGACATCTGGAAACTCACTCATAACTAGAAGTTACTGAATATATGGTGTCCCAATACTAGAGTCATTAACTCGAACTAAGTGGTACATGCACCCCTTGAAAACAAACTTTGTCAGATTAAGGTATGAAATAAAATGACACTTGGACATTGCTGAATTTTTCTTAAAGTACTAAATTAAACTAACTTTTTCGGCTTAATGTTTTGCAAAAGACTTCTCAAAACACTAGAAAGAACTCTCAAGACTTGATTCTTAACTATACCTTGAAATTGAATGATGAATTCAAGATGATGATTCATGTACTGAATTATTGCTAGATGTTTAGAAGTAATGTAGAGTAGTTAGAATCAAAGTGGAGTAAATGTATCCAGTGAAAGAACTCAGACGGGCAGGCTAAACGACAGAGAACGGGTTGGGACAGGCAACCCTGGTGCAGAGGTGGCGCTCTAGCCCTTGCCTGGAAAACCCCCGACGAATTTCTTTCTCGTTTTCTAATCCTAACTAATCTAGAATCGAATGGTTTCTTCCAGACTCTTAGATTCGATAACCCAACATATGTAACGATAAACTACTCAAAACAACCTTCAATTACGATACTCATCTCAAGAGTTAATCAAAACCCCAACAAATGACGATTACAAATGTAATTTCAAGAAAACTCATCAAGAACTCAAATCCTTCAAACTCAAGAATGAAATTGCATTAAAATAACATGATTGGTGTGTGGGTTAACGAACCAACACTATGAGAACTCATATACCTGTTAGGGATCAAACCCATGGAGAAACAACCCTCGATCCATAAGAAATCTTGATGTACACCTTGTACCTTTCCCCCTCTTCTCCTTTTTTCTCTTCATGAACTTTCTTCTAAAACCATAAGCGTATTTTGGGAAAATGAAAATTGACTCAAATCATATTTGACCTTATGTATTACTATTTTTTTTTAAAAAGTTTCATTCGGTAAGGAAAAACTAAAATACTCCTCATAATTTCGGGTAACTTTTCGTACTGGACAAACTAACTTCAAATGGTCATATCTTTCTCACACGAGCTCGAAATGTATCAAACTCGATGGATTTTGGAAGAGGATTCCCCAGACCTTTCATTTGATATCTTATGGTTCATCTGACCGATGCATGTAATGAAAGTTATGATCATATGAAAATTTCTCAAAACTCACAACTTAAGTATGACTTGCAATATTTTAGATTTTGTTATTTCAAATTTAGTTCTTTCTAAATTTATCTCTTTCAAATACCAAGGTGTTACAAAAATAAACTCATATGAATAGAAAATTATTTTTAGGGCTCCAAACTTTAATACTTTATTAGATCATACAATGAACTACTTCATTAATAGCATATCTACACATAATATATTAATATGTGACTGCACAATGTATAAATTACTAACATTGCAATCTCCAATAGTCGATAATTATTGTGTTGATCTTTTTAAATAGAACTCTAATTTTTGTTTGCATTGTTATTTAATTGTTTAAATTGATCTCACCAACAGGGCCGGTGTTATGAATTGAACAACCTTCACCAAAAAATTATATGATATATATGTAGGTTAAATATTACTTTTTAAAAACTAAATTTGAGCTCGAAGCTCGTTTATTCAATCATAAATATAACAAATACATGTATTTTGTGGCCCAACTTTAAAAAGGAAATTTAGCCCAAATATATCAATACCTTTTCTTTTTCTTACCCTTGTTTTAACATTTTCCCTATTTATATCCGAATCCTCCTCTTTCATATTCTTCTATGTGCCACCTTCATGATTCTCCTTTGTCTCGTTTAGATTATCAGCATTCAACCATGGTGGTGTACCACTACACATCTTCAACAGCTTCAGTAGGTAATTCTCTTCCTTATCTTCCTAATCTATTATGTTTCTTTATCTTGGTTTAAAATATTCTGATTTCTGGTGCTAACATCGTTGCTAGTTGTGGAGCCAAATGTGCTACTCTCGATCTTCCTCTTTATGACAATGGAGTATGTGTTTTGGATGTATAGTCCTCGAGTTTGGCGATTTCCTCTTTTGTAAGCTCATAAGTTAGAGCAGGTAACTCTTTAATCCTCTCTGATTTTAAGCACTGGTATTGGGAAAAACTTGAGGTGTACATATAAAATCTTGTGTGACTCACCACATCTTAATTAATGTAAATGTTGTCTATATTGATTGTTTTTGTCCTTTATCTTTCTTTTGATTCTCAAACTTGAGATTTGTGCATTGTTCATGTTTAGAACTCTTCTGCAATTAGATGGTAGTTGTTCAAACTGCTTGTATTCTTGTACCTTCAAATTACTATAAGCACTATTAACAATGACATCTACTAGCTGATTTCCTTCCCGGTACAAATGCTAAACTTTGAAGTTGTGCTGTTCCATAACTTATCTTGCTTCTTCCGCAATGTCTAGTATCTCCCATGATGTTTTCCATACCCTAAGTATCATTTTCATGATTCATAGTGATCAGTTTATAGAATAACTTTCTTGAGGTTGTTTTTTATGTAGTAAATTAGCCCTCTTAGTACTGTTTCGGGTCAAGTATTACTTAATATTGATATATTAAGTATTTTGAACAGCCTAAACTACAACAATGAGCCATAGCTAAGTGGAAAAAGTGTGTCCAATATACACAATACCCAAGTTTGAATCACTCCATCTATGTTTTGTATATTTTGTTTAATGTGGTCTGCTGTAAAATAGTTAATTAAATTAAAAACGAAATACTTTGTTGTATATTGAGTGATAACTTAGTTGCAATAGTGTCTTGTATATTTTGTTTAATGTGGTCTGCTGTAAAACGATTAATTAAATGAAAAATGAAATACTTTGTTGTATATAGAGTGTTAGCTTAGTGACAATAGTGTGGTCAAGGTTGTTTGCCATTAAGGTTCAGTTCCCCATGGCCACATTTTTTTTCTATGTTGGCTTTATTTTGGACACCCTTCATAAATTTTCTTCCTACCCACTTCTCACCAATATAATTGTGCTAATATCAGTTTTTTTTTATCATGAGTTTAGCTTAAAGTTATGAATAATTCATTCCTAACCCTTTGCCTTCCTAGAAGTGGTAGAAGACTGGAAACACCAAACTTTTCAACATGGTATTAGAGATGGAGAACATTATACTTATGTTAAAATATTTCGATCTCCAAAACAAGTCAGGCCACATGTGACAAATATGTGAGTTGGAAACATTATTAAGTAAATAACTAAAATATGTGTTGTTTAGTCAGTCAAACATAATTTTAAATGACATTGTCATACGCTTCAACATTTTCAAAAGAAAACATAATGTTTAAATTAGGAAGTAAGAATTTAAATTGAACAAATCTCATGAGAAAATAAATTAAAGATGTGGTCAACATATATACATAAACTAGAGATGGTAATTCCATAAAAGCCCTTTGCGAACCAACACTATTTGTAGGAAGTGAAAAAAATTCAAATATTAACTTTTTCTCTACCTTTCACACTGTATATAATGTCCTTCTCTATGTCTTTTATTTCACCAAATCCCAATTTCTCTCTATAATTTTCTTTCTCTATTTTTTTGTTCTCTTCATATGGCCAACCATCATGCTAAGAATGTACCCTCCCCCTCTTACCACTCCCCATTACCAATCTCCCCCTCCCTCTTAACTTGCCCCTTCTCCTCATCGTGTTTGCGTGAAGGCTACACAAACTACTAACACTTAGATCATAGGGATTTATGGGAGTAGAGCCACCATACACTTAGTCAATGATCCTCCTACAAAAAAGGGGAAACATGTTGAATGCTGGGAAGTAACATATGTGGGTTCGGTCCAAAAGGCTCAATATTGAATGTGTTGCACCTGCGTTTGCGCTTGTGCCTCAACCTGTACCTATACCAACACCAATACTAGAATCATCAGAGCTGTATGAGAGAATGAGAACCCGCCGTGTATGTGCAATTGTGTTTGATACACTAACATCTTTAATCATCTACATGCATTCTCATTCGGAAGTGAGTTGTATGTTCTGAATGGGACATAGATTCTGACTGGTCATCACGTTCACCATCATTTGAACCACTTATACATGATGAAAATTCCAACGATCTCAATGATGATGCATCCGCTGATGTTGCTGCTCCAAAATCTTCAACATTAGGCTCTTTTTACCGAACCACATGTATTCCTTCCCCAACATTCAACATGTATAGGGGAAGCTAATGAATGCATGGAAAGGAACATTTGTGGTTTGGTAAAGAAGACCCAATGTTGAAGCTTTTGGAGCAGCATCAGCGACGAACACATCAACATTGAGATCGCTGAAGCTTTTATTAGGTGTAAGTGGTTCTAATAGTGGTTAACATGATGTCCTATCAGAATACCCATCCCAGTCAGGAACATATGAACTCATCTCCTGATGAGATTGCATGTGAATGCTTGATGTTGTCAGCGTATCAAACCCAATTTCACATAGATAACAGGTTCTCATGCTTTTTGATAACTCTGGTTATTCTTGTGCTAGTGCTGGCACAAGTGCCGAATGCACGTGCATCAAGTTCAACATTGGACCTTTTGGACCGAACCTCAAATGTTCCTTCCCCAATATTCAACATGTTTCCCTTCTTTCAAGGGAGAACATTGATTGAGTTGATGGGGGCACTACTCCCATAAACCCCTAAGATCTCAGTGTTATTAGTTGATGTTGCCTTCTCGTGAGCACGATGAGGGAAAGGGGCAAGGGAAGAGGGAGAGCGAGAATGGGGAGGGCGCCCACTACATGAAAAAGCATTTTTAGAGACCAAAATTTAGGGAGGAGTTGAAAATGTTGTCCTTAAAAGTATCCTTATAGGGATGAGTTTTCCTTCTCGTCTCTTTATTTTTCGTTACAACGAAGAGATTAAATCTGGCCTCTAACAGTAATGAAAATTGGCCCCCAAAATAAAATTTAGTGGGTAAAAACGATCGTCACTAAATTAAAATATATTACTCTTTGTTTTTGCGTGAACATTCACTATTGCAATCAACTATCCAACAGAGATTTAAGGAATGAGGTTTTTGTCCACTTTGTTCTTGTTTCAACTTTCAATTGAGTTTTCAAAATCATCAAAAACTTAACCAATATTTTATCTATTTTGTTCTGCTACGTTTTATTTCTTTGCATGTTGCCCAAGTCTATACTTTTGTATAACAAAAAAGGGGGACAAAACTTACAAATATGTTCTCGATAGGAAAAAGTATCGATGAATAATAATTTACCTTAGATTAAAATGGCGTCAAAGGATAGGCCTTTGTATGTAGTATTAACTTAATGATCTTTCTTGTTGTATTTTATTTATTTAAAAGCACCAACTTCAAAGTTTTAATTCATACTTTGGATACTATCAGGTAACCAACAAAATTTCTAAAAAAGTGTATACTAGAACTTATTCTTGACATTCTGCAAAGGACACAATCCTCATATTAGATTGAGTTTGATATTTAGCACATTACGTTTACAATAAGAAATAAATTTAACATCTTACTACTTTCTTGGTGTGTTTTTTGATGTTAGGAGGGACGAATACCCATAAAATCTTTGCAGAACCAGTTGATCACGCTGAGGTTCTATTTGTCTTATGATTTGCTTTGATTTTTGAAAGCCAGGTATTCTTAACAAATTACATCTTCTATTTCTTTTACAGTGTAAGAATACTATGAAATCATTAAAGAACCTATGGATTTCAGTACAGTGAGGCTAAGCTTTATAAGGGAATGTATGAAAACCTCCAAAAGATAGAGATCTGCGTTTATTTTCTTTTATAGAAAAGTTGTTTCTTTTCCCTTCAAGTCAAACTGGGCTTGGATGAAATTCGAGGAAGCAATATCAAGTTGCGCCTGCCCTTCTCTTTCTATTACTGTTAGACTTGGTAGATGTTACTATCTTACTACTTGTTGTCATATGTTTTTTGTTTGACTTAACAACTTAGAAATTATATACTAGTTTTATCCTTGATATTTTGTCCATCTATAGATGAAAGATTATGTATTTCTTAGATCTTTGCTTTAGAATTGAGTGCAACGTTTAAATTTATCAGTTGAAATTTAGATCTAAACTATGTCTAATTTTTGTTCTCTAGTGAAATTTTTAGTAGTCATGAACAATATTATTATGTACTTTACAAGGTTCAATGATTTGATGAATTTACAAGTCTCCGACCAAAAGAGAAGATGACATTATCATTCTACCGAGACAGTTGGACAACTTTCCAAATTTCGTATGGTGAATGTAATGACTAAATATTGGATTGTAGAATGCTACATTGCTACCGATGGGATGTAAATATGATTTTAATAACTTCTTTATATATATATATATAGAGAGAGAGAGAGAGAGAGAGACATTCCATGATTGATCTTCTGTCTTTATACAATTGAAGTTTTATATTATAAACATATATTTCTACAATATAAAACTTGTACTGAAGATGCCTTGTCCAAATAGGTCTTTTAGGACCAAAAAATATGGACGCTATAAGTCTGCAAATACCATAAAAATGGTACAAAACCTGGTCCCCAAAAATTTTTAGGGACCAGTAACAATAACTCGTTCCTATTGTCTTTTTGCGAAGAGACATATAGGGACGGAAAGCAACCAGATTTTTTGGTTGCCATTGACTTTTAGGTACTAGAATAATCCTTTTAGGGACCAGATTTCTCTTCGTGTATAGCTATTTTCCTTGTAAAGGGGGACATTCTTAGCAGGAGATTTGGCCATCTGAAGAGAGAAAAAAAAATAATGATAGAGAAAACAAATGAAAGTGAGAAATACACCTTGGTGTAATAAAAGACTTAGAGAAGGAATTATATATATAGCGTGAAAGGTAAAGAAATCTTAACATTTTCACTTCCCACCAATAGTGTTAGTTCAAAAGGGTTTTTATGAAATAATCATGCTTAGTTTTATGTATATATGTTAACCACATCTTTAATTTATTTTATGATGAGATTTGTTTAATTTAAATTCTTACTTCCTAATTAAAACTTTATATGTTTTCTTTGAATATGTTGAAGCGTGTGACAGTGCCATTTATATTACGTTTGACTGATTAAATAGCACATAATTTTAATTAATTACTTAATCATGTTTTCAAATCGGACATTTTACTCATGTGGCATGATTCGTTTTGGAGATAGAAATATTTCAACATAGTTATAAATTGCACTATCTTATTTTAATGCTTAAGATATTATGTAAACTACGTTTTTATTTATTTATTTAATTATATCTTCAACTTAATCTACTGATCTTTTCATCTCACCTAATTTCCTATTATGGTTCCAACACTTGAAAATAATTGGTGGGAGCGGGAGCGAGACTCGAAATTAGGATTAGAACTGCCTATGATAATCAATGTTGAAGTATGTAACCATCTCATTTAAAAAATTTAATTCATAGCGAAACACATGACTTACGGTTCCTTATATTATGACCTCATATTTTTTGTCATGGTCGGTCCAAACATATGAAAATTCTTTTTAATGAAGATCGACAGTTCGACTCGAGCCCTAGAATAATACAATATATTTTGATACAATGTTGAAGTGGATGACCATATGATTATATATATATA
>NC_028642.1:42067023-42235936 GCF_001406875.1 Solanum pennellii | reverse complement strand
TATATATATATATATATATATATATATATATATAATACACCCTCAGCTCTCGACCTAAATTCTTTCTTATGAGCCAAACACTTAATATCATTGATGGAGGCAAGACTTTTTTTGGTTTGGCCACACAGGCCATCTTATTTATTTATGGTAAAATAAGATAGATAGATAGATAGATAGATAAATAGATAGATAGATAGATAGATAGATAGATAGATAGAGAGAGAGAGAGAGAGAGAGAGAGAGATCAAAAAATTTATTGTAACAATAATCAAACGATATATTTAAAAAATTTTAGTTTGTTAGTTTATTTATTAAAAAGAGAAATCTTTAAAAAAAATTACCTTAAACTTTGACAATGATGATTTTTCTAGATTCTTGACTTGAAGTTGGAGACTTGGAGTGATTTCTGTGGAAAATGAGATCATCAAAACATCGAGAAGCACTAAGCTCTTATCAGATTCCTTTCACTAGCGTGAAAATAGGTAGGAATATCCTATCATAAATCATAATATAAAGATTTTTTAAGTCAAATTAGTTAGGCGTATGTAGTATAATTATTTAGGAGGTATGAATGTAAAGGGGTATGTGTTTGTAATTATAGTATTATTTTTTAGTTTCCCCTTTTATGGATGACTGATTAATTGTTTATAGAATCACATTGCTTCTTCAGTGAAAGTTTCCTAAAAATATTGTTCAGGTTCCATCCTATGTATTCCTCAAAAAATATCAATGACCATTTCATGCTCGCTATTATATTGAACATTATTTTCATATAGAGACCTATTACTCATTTGACCACGATTAAGTTAAAAAATATACCATTCACCTCAACAATCTCTCCATCATATAAACACAAAATATTCAAGCTTAAATCATCACAAGAAACATGATCCTTCATTGTTTTCGATTTAAAAAACTGCATACGGTTGCATCGGTCACAAGGACAATACTTATTCACCCATGACTTTGAAAAGGATCAAGTAACATTGCATGATTGCCAAATCGTCTAACACCTCAGCAAATTCATTTTTCATGTCTCCACGAATTTATTAGTTCTATCACACTTTAAAAACGACGAGCCATTTATAAAAATATAGATATTCGTTATAAATTTTAACTTCCCTTTTAAATCATCATATTTGTTTAAACCAAAAGGCTACTGTCAAAGCGATTTTCTTCTGACACATAAGAACGTTTTCCTCCGTTAAAATTAAAAATTGCTGCCCGAGCAGCAATTTTCTTCATAAAAATACGTTCTCCTTTCCCCCTAATATCGCTACTATGACAGCCTTTTCATAGATTTTTTTTAATAAAAATCTCATGGAATCGCTGCCCTCGCAACGTTTTTTTTTATAATTATTTATTTTTTTGCATTCGCTGCCTTGGCAGCCTGAAAATTATTTTTTTATTTGGAGAGGGGATTTTGCTGCCTGCTCAAAGATTTTTATTTTTTTTAATAAAATGTGACCCCTTAATTAATTCATAATCTTTATGCAAATTATCCTAAACCTCAGGCGGATGTTAGTTTAATTTGGGTCCAATTAATGGTGATTCCATTTGTCCTTAGAATCCAAGCCATTTGGGCATCATCTAGTCACCCAATTTCATATGATAAACAGTTCATGCGGTCAGTGAGTATCAAGAGCTTACCTATTAGATTTTGCATATTCCGAATAAGAATTCAATCGCATATGGAAATAATTCACTAGTAATATGAGGGTACTATTACTCACAATGCCCCATACTTATTTCACTATTTCAGTAGTTACTTATTCGATCCCTCATCCTCTTAGACAAATGAACTCGAGTTCATGTTTAATTTTATATACACAATAGCATTCAATTGTAATAGTGACTTGTGTATACAAGTTATATTGTTCATTTTCAATCCTCTTCCCTTTCTACTCGAATCTATTGGTTCTATATCAATTGCTTTCCTATACATATGATGCATTGTTGAATCACTCATGGTTATTCCAATTAAAAGTTAATTTCACTTTTTGGGATCTCATGCAATGAAGAAGCAGTGAACCATTCTTTTATTAGTCCATTTGTCACTTAATACACGTGGTATGAAACACGTGCTACGATGTTCTCATCTTATATTGGTGTGTGTCTCATTCTTTTAATCATCCAAACATCATACAAATCTTGTTTTGCACATCTCTTGATGTCTAACTCGATATTTTCTTTTCAATGATCATCAAATTCATATTCTTAGAGACAATCTAATCTGGATAACAAAACAAGTCATTACATGGTTGTGAAACTCTTATCTTTATATTCCTCGACGTAAGAGGCGATTGCTAGTGTGAGAGAGTCACTCTTCTGACTTGTTCAACTTAATGTATTTCTAAAATCAATATCACAAGTGTATAAGATATGAATATAAATTCAAAAATAGTCATATATTGATGAAATTATTATAACTATCGAGTTATATTACAGTACATAAATATTATCATATTATACGTAAACCTATAGCTTTAACATGTTTCTCATATAAGTCTCTCGATATTGTGTTTGTAAAGGATCAACTATCATTTCACGAGAAGGAATGTATTACAAATTTATTTTTCCATTTTCTACTATATCTCTCACAAAGTATACTTGATATTAATGTATTTTGTCGGTTACAACATTCATCGCTGGAGCTGGAGTCGAGGTCACTGATCGGATCAATCGCTACTGCTCAAAGATTCGCGGTTCTTAGATTTTTGGTTTTTCCTCGACATCGCCAGAGTATATAGAAGAAAAGAGGAGGCGTGGGAAATTTGGTTTTGCCGATGGTCCTCACCGTCTTTATGCGTGAAGGCTCCGTTTGCTGGCTTCTTGCTTGTTCTTGGAAGCAGCATGGAAAAAGACGGGATTTGCCGATTGTTCGAGAAAATGAGTCAAGGGGCTTCCTGACAACTCTCTTCTCGTCGGTGGTTTCCTTGATGGTTCTCGTCGTTCACGAGGAGAGGGAGAAGAAAGGGGCTCAAGATTTGGCGGTGGATCTCTCACCGGCTCTCATTGATAAAAGAGAGCAGTGGCGTCGAGAAAAATTCCAAGTGGTGAGGCTTTTATCTCAAAGAGAGAGGACAAATGAGGTGAATCAAATTAGGGTTGGTCATTTGGGAGTTTAATTAAAAGATAAAGCGTTGATTGATCTTTGACATTGAATGGAATTTGATGGACGGTCATGATTTAAGGTTGGGGCTGATCGGATAGATGATCAAGTGAGATTGAAAGATGGAATTTTTTTATGGGGATCAAATATGGCTATAATTGAAATGACTTATATGGAATTTTTCTAGATTTGAAATGAATTCTAACTTGAGAAGGCTAGAATTGAAATCAAATTGGATAAAAAGGGTTAGAATTTAAATAATTTAAGGGAAGATCAATTGAACTGCTATTTAATTAAAAATGTACTACACATAAATAATATTTTTATATATATTAGCGTACTTTTTAAGACCTTAAACTGATAACTAAAATAATTTTTTCAAAGTTTTTATAGCTGATAAGTATAATTATTATTTTGATAAGGAAAATAATTACAATAAACTTTGTAAATTATAAATAGTAAAATATAATTATTTACATAAAATTACTTTCAATTTTGAACCCGTAAAATGAAGGGAAAAGATTTTGCAATAAATATTCAATCAAATGGCAATTCAGGAATGTCTCTAAGTCGGTCTAAATTGGGTGTCTACAGCTATCCTTTGGTTGCTTGGGGTTGAATGATAAATTGTCGGGTAACCAATGTTGACTGAGTAACCGATTTTATCGGACCAACAAAAATTTTCGGTGGGATCAATTGAAATTATATAGAGTTGAAAAATATATGG
The DNA here is from genome assembly GCF_001406875.1 of Solanum pennellii. Taxonomy (NCBI): domain Eukaryota; kingdom Viridiplantae; phylum Streptophyta; class Magnoliopsida; order Solanales; family Solanaceae; genus Solanum; species Solanum pennellii. The sequence goes on along the minus strand of NC_028642.1, from coordinate 42,232,097 downwards.
CATAGATTTTGATATTAATTCGCCTACATATCTTCGTTGTTACGAGAATCAGCAAGTATTTTGTGTTCTAGATTTAGGAACAAATGAAGCTCTTACAACTGAAATAACGGTACAAGATTCGAATGGACACGATAACAACTTGAATGGATAAGATTAGAGCAGCGAGGTGGAATGAATAACACAAAGGATCATAAGAGAAGAGATTGTACGAGTAGAAAAGAGTTTAGAAGACCTTTATTGCGGTCTATATTAGTCAGTAATCATATCTAAAAGGGCCATTGATATTATATACAATATACCATCTATGCTAATATGTAGCTTGTAATATCACTCAACAAAGTTATTTGGGAATATATATCAAGTCGACGGAAAATGTAAACATTTCTCAGATCGATCATGATATTTGCCTTAAGACTATGAAGATGATGTCTTAGATTATGACACCTTCGGATCATGATAAACAAAATTAAATCTTTAAGGCATGAAATGATGTCTGCAAGCCATGAAATATAATGTTTTTTGACGATCACGCCTTCTGAATATAAATAGTGAGTAAAGAGAATGTATTCTTTCTGATGTACTTCGGGCATTTAGTGATACTTGTGACTTGATTTGATAGAAACTCCCTGTAGATGTATTCCTTTTCTAGCTCCATGTGACTTGAATCAGCAGTAGATCCAATAGTTCTCGGGCTCTATATAATTTCCGAGCTCAATATTGATGCAACTCTTAGACGCGTGAAGTTCTGGGCACAATGAAATCTCAGAGCACATGTAATATCTCGATCTCATTTATTCTTGGGGCAAATGCAATATCTTGGTATCATCTAAATCTCGGGCCCAATTCAATCTTCGGGGATATGCATTTCTCGGGCACGTGAAATTCTCAAGAACATGCAGTTCTCTAGCACATTCAATCAATATCACAATGCAATCTTATGCACACATAATCTTGGACACAACACAATTTTCTAGCCTGATGCGAATCTCGGGCGCATGTAATTCTAGGGAACATGCAATATCGGGCACAATGAAAACTTATGCGCAATGCAATATCCGGGACGAATGTGATTCTCGGGCACACGCAGTTCTTGGGCGCAATGCAATCTTCCGACACATGCAATTCTGGGCATATGCAATCTCAGAATAGTGAAATTTTTTTTGGCATGATATGATTGTTGAGAGCATTAAGTAGTTTAGACCTCCGCCTTGTGTTGGAAGGATCAATTGCCATTATTAGCAATTATAGCATAGAGTATCATGGTCCCATCTTATTGGAGGGGCAGATATGCATTTTTTGGTGATTATTTTGTTCAAAATAATGTTGCTTGACCTTTCGTCTTATCTGAATGATAGTGTGCCACTTGTTGGTTATTGTTGGGCTCCGTATAAGGTAGCTTGATTCTTCAAGCGATGTTGGAATTAATTTTTGTATATGTACTTGTCTTTTCTTCATTCAAAGAGAAATTGTGAGTTTATAAATGGGGGTGGTTGATCTACTTTGATCGATGTGCTCTATTTAACTTGACATCCTGAACTTTTCTAGTAATTTGCTTTGACGAAACGTATAAATAGAAAAAACAAAGTTTGAAAAGGTTTTTGAAATCATAAAATTATTTAGGTTGTATGAAATTTTGTTGAACCTTTGAGTAGGGCACAATTTGAGACTTTAAAGGGGAAAGGTACTTCCGATTCTAATACGCATCATAAAATTTTGGAAAATCATTCAAAAGATTTTTGTCTTGTATAAAACTTCTGTTATTCTGATATGTTTATGTAGATTGTAGCTTCATTGTTATGAATTTTTGAGAGTCCCATTCTTGATTTTTGCGGAAATACTCTTTTATAGTATTTTTGAGACTTTAAAAAATTCTGCCCAGTTTCATGAATAAGGGATAATGATAATTTTTATTAGGATTAGATTAAATTCCATAGGAACAGCTACTTATCTCCTCTAAAATGGAAATTATGTCTAACGTAGTCCCAAATTACAAAAGAAAGAACATGAAACACACTTAGATGTAGTATCTTTTCACAACATCTAAATTGATAGATTTGGGCAAAATTTCCCTATCAATTTATGCCAATATGAGTGCTCCACCTGTCAACACCCGAGAGACTACATTTTAACATTGTCAGTTTGGTGAAAATTTACCATTTTCATCATCTTGATTTGTGAAGATCCACTTCAAAATCAATATGGGTGAGAAATGTCAAGGTATGACCTTCTTGTTGAAAACTATGACCATTCTATTTGATAGAGTTGACCATGATAGATGACGTTAATTCTTCTTCCTTCAATTAATGCCATATTCTCAGACCACATTTGCACCCATTTAGCATCGCTTAGATCTACTACTTCTTGAATAAGGTTTAGGCACGGTAAAAGTTCTGATGGTAGTACAATAACTCAACAAAGCGAAGGGCAGCTTTTCATTCATATGCTTGTAATTATCGATCATCATGTGCATCATCATATTGATGTTTACATTTTCAGCCTGAACTGCTCCACTCATTTGTGGTCTATACGTAGTCATGTTTCGATGATTAACCTTAAACTTCTCACACAATGCTCTCATGAAATCAATATTAAGTTGGTTTTGCTGTTCGTAATGATTGATATAAAAATTGTAAACCTACAAATAATGTGATTTTTGACAAAATCATCTACAACTTCCTTCATCTCCGACTTGTGAGAGGTGGCTTCGACCCACTTTGTGAAGTAGTCTGCAATAAGAATGAATCTATGTTCATTGGATGTTACTTGTTCGACTGGACCAATGATATCCATGTCCCAAGCTGCAAATGGACAAGGTGAACAGTGAGATGGAGTTTGTTGGGATGAACTCGGATCATATCTATATGAGTCTGACATTGATTAAATTTCTTAACATAGTGAATACAGTTTTTCTCGATGGTTAACCACGATTATCCTAATCTTAGAATAATTTTTTTAGAGTATAACCGTTCATGTGAGACTCACATTATCCTGCAAGTATGTTTTCAACCAACCTACTAGTTCTCCAGCATCAACGCACCACAGCAAACCCAAATCGAGAGTCCTTCTATAAAGTACTTCTCCACTTAGAAAAAATGGATTTGTTTAACCTTCAAACAGTTTGTGCACTAGTTGCATCTTCTGGATATTCACTGTTCTTTAAATATTCTTAAATATCATGGTACCAAGTCTTTCCATCAGGCTCCTTATCAACATGAAAGCAATATGTTGATTGCTCATATACATACATGAATGTAAATGGGATCAATGTGATTATGAACAGGATGCTGAATCATAGATAAAGGGGTTAACACATCTGCAAAATTTGTTTTTGATCTTTGATACATGCTTGAATTCCTTCTTGATGTACCTTTTTTTTGGACATCGAGTTCAATTGCCTGTCGGAGTCCCAAAATGCAATCTTCATATTCGGCCATATTATTTGAGCAAATGAATATGAGTTTTGTGGATACCGGATAATGTTTGCCAATTTGTGAGATTAGAACAACTTTGATATCACATCCACTTAGATTTTTAGCTCCATCAAAGAACACCTCCAACCACCGTATTCTTGAGAGATATCTTCCCCCCACAAAAGCTACTTCTTCATAGGGAGAGTAAATTCCAAACGATTTAAAATAACTGACTTTATAAAATTATACTTTTCAAATCATTTGAAGTATTTTTTTCATTTTTAAAATTTTAAAGATAATTTATATATTGCAATTATATATATATATATATATATATATATATATACACACACACACACACACACACACACACACACACACACACTACATTTTATAAATATTTTTAAACCGTCTAAAAAAGATTTTAGTTTTACCTAAATATTTGGTTAATTAGTTTAGCTAATTTATACTTTATATTTTTGAGTTAATTAGTTTAAAATTAAATTAATTATTTTATTTTCGTTAACATTAAGAAGCTTGTTAATTAATTATATCAATTCATCTTCTTTTAATTTTGGCCGAATTCAACTAATTGCTTGAACTTGATCGAAATTGCATTTTATGTGATTAATTTCTTAAGTCAAATTGACCAGATTCTTGAATTAAATTCAAAGCCCATATCCTTCCAATTTCCAGACCCAAATATCAGTCCACTAAATAATTCCCAATCTAACAAGGAAAATTACGCAACAATGCAAACTTATACTATTTAATTACTCAGCATAGCTATAGTTTGCAATAATTATCACTGACAACTAACATTATACATTAATTACGTGGGCTCACTTCGAATTTGTAAAAATTGTCATATTTGTATATGTATAATTTTGCCAGAGTATACAAATATATATGTATAATATACAATTATTTTACCTATATACATATACAATTCACCTCTCTCCCACTCTTTGCCCTCTCTTGCTCGCCTCTCTCCTACCTCTCCCTATCTCGCTCGCCCTATATACTAATGTATATGTATAATATACAATTATATACATATAAAATTCACCTCTCTCCCACTCTCTGTCCTCTCTCGCTCGCCTCTCTCCTCCCTCTCCCATTCTCCTCCCTCTCTCAATATCTCTTGCCATATATACAAATACATATGTATAATATACAATTATCTAACCAATATACATATTCAATACACCTTTCTCCCACTCTTTTCTCCCACTCTCTCGCCTCTCTCCTCTCTCTCTCCCAGTCTCACTCGCCTCTCTCTTCCATATAACATGTAGCTACAAATTGTAATTATCAACCTGTATCTATGGATAGTAATTAATTGTTTTTGAGTGGCAATATGTGAAAGTTTCCCTTTTTTTAATGCCTGTTATATTCATTCATTATCAAATTTCTTACTTCCTTAAAAATCATCATATTTTTTTTTTAAGGGAATAGGGTAAAAAATTCCCCCAATTTTGTTTTATTGTTTGACTTTGCTCTTGCCGTTAAAATGAAGTTAGATTTACCCCTACCATTACTAATTTCACCATATATACCCCTCATATGATGGAAAGCCCCAAATTGACTCAAATAAATCAATTTTAATTAAATTATCCAATTTTAACCCGACCCGACCCACATAAGTATCACCCATTTTCGTTTATCTTTATAACGGTTCATCTTCATCTTTAAAATTAATTTTTTTTAAGAAAATGTAGTCGCTGATAGAAATGCAGACATTGATGGAGTTCATACATTACAAACTATTATTTTCTTCTGATTTTTGGATTACAGAACATATTATTACTGAACTTTTTACGTATTTGAAATTTTTTTTAGCAAATTAAAGCAAAAAGGCTGCCCGGAAATATTCTAACCCAGCTGAACAGTGCCAAAAAACAAACTTGAACAAGGAATATGGAAAAAAATGAAAAAATATTAGAGCTTGAACTCTCTAACCAAATCTGAAACATAGAGAAAAAAATGAAAAATGTAAAAGAAAAATAAATCATAACAAAATGTAAGAATGGAAAGCAAATAGAGGGTCACGGGAAAATGGGATGAAGCTCGATTGTGAAGCTATGTTGGTGTTGTTAATTGGTTCGAGAAATGGGTTTGCTGATTTTGGCATTGGTAGAGAGGCTGTGGTGGTTGCTGATTTGCAGAACCTCCCTGGAATTGATGGTCGTTATTCACAGGAGTTGGAGCCAAAAGACATATACAATAAAACGTAAGAGGGGAAAAGGGAGGTGAATGGCGGCAGTCACTCATCGCTAGAGTTCGTGGATTTTGCTAATTTTGTGATGGGTATTTTCAAATCGATTGTTTACATATTGTTTTTGAAAAGGAACCCAAGTTCAAAGATTTATATGACGAACAAGACAGAACAAAAATTAGTTACATTATTGGGTCGGGTCGGTTCGAATTAAAATTGAGTAATTTAAATAAAAATTGGTTAATTTGATCAAATGAGGGGAATAAATAGTGAAATTAGTAATGGTAGGGGTAAATTTAGTTTCATTTTAACGGCAAGAGAAAAATCAAACAATAAACAAAATTGAGGGGCATTTTTCACCCTTTTCCCTTTTTTTATTTCATGTAACAATTTTTTCATAAGAACATAAACATTATTTTTTGGACGTAAAAAAAATTAATTTCAATATATAATCTAATGATATCCTATAACAAAAGTAAGTTCGCATAATGAGAAAATTAATTTTATTAATAAGAATTACGATTCTAATATTTATTTATACAAGGTGAAAACAACAGAGTATAGTTACTATTCAAATATATTTCTATGAAGGAAATATAAGACAATTAATTTAATTAAGATTGGTTTTTAAAAAATATATTTATTCAAATGTAAAATTATTCTAAACTATAATTTATCTAATACTCCATCATTTCTAATTAATACTTGTTTATATATATGTATGTATGTATGTATGTATGTATGTATGTATGACAGAATAGAGATACAAGTATCACGAGGGACTTCCGGAAGTTTATCTGGAAAGAAATCTGGAAATTCACTCATAACTGGAACTTACTGAATATATGGTGTCTCAATACTAGAGTCATTTACTCGAACTAAGTGATAGATGCACCCCTTGAAAACGAACTTTCTCACATTAAGGTGCGAAATAAAATGACCCTTAGGCATTGTAGAATTTTCCTTAAAGTATGAAATAAAACTAACTTTTTCGGCTTAATGTTTTGCAAAAGACTTCTCAAAACACTAGAAAGAACTCTTAAGACATGAATCTTTACTATACCTTGAATTTGAATGATGAATTCAACATGATGATTCATGTAATGAATGATTTATAGATGTTTATAAGTAATGTAGAGTAGTTAGAATCTAAGTGGAGTAAACGTATCCTTTGAAAGAACTCAGACGCGCTAAACGACAGAGAATGGGTTGGGATAGGCAACCCTGGTGCAGAGGTGGCGCTCTAGACCTTGCCTAGAAAGAGCCCGACAAAGTTCTTTCTCATTTTCTAATCCTAACAAGCCTAGAATCGAATGGTTTCTTCCACACTCACTTAGATTCAATAACCCAACATATGTAACGATAATCTATTAAAAACAACCTTCAATTACGAATACTCATCTCAAGAATTCATCAAAACCCCAACAAATCAAGATTACAAATGAAATTTCAAGAAAACTCATCAAGAACTCAAATCCTTCAAACTCAAGAATGAAATTGCTTTAAAATATCATGATTGGTGCGTCTTTTAACGAACCAACACAATGAGAATCATAAATTGAAGAGCGTTCTATAGTTCTAAACGAGAATTATCCTACTTTCACCAAATAAAAATGATTTAAACAACAATAAAATCAGAAAATAAATCTAAAAAAAAAAGATAACGATGAAAATACCTTAATTAGAGGAATTTGTGTGAATCCAGATTTTGAAGATTAAAAAACAACATTTGGGTAGAAGATAATAAGAAAATTAGGGTTGAAGAGAAGAAAGATTTGAAGGTTGAATAGGAATATGAACAGGAAAATATGGATAGAGAGAATTTAATTTTTTTACTAATGGAATAAATATGGAAGAGAGAGATATGGGAAAATTTGCAGATTTTGATTCTTTTTTAAATAAAAATAATTTGGGAAACGTGAACTATGGATATACATGGGACTGTAAATAAATTAATTTTTTAGGAGATAAAATAGGGGTTTAATTAGGATACATATTCTTTTTCAAAATAATGACATTTATGACATTTTAAACTTTTAATGTAGTGAGTTTTTTACTAATTAAGTTGTTTTTGACTAGGTTGCTAATTTTTCCTTCTTGAATTAATTTTCAAAGCCCATTTCCATCCAATTTCCAGACCCAAATATCAGTCCACTAAACAATTCCCAATATAACAAGGGAAAATTACTCAACAAAGCAAAGTTATACTATTTAATTACTCATCATAGCTATGGTTTGCAATAATGATCACTTACAACTAACATTATACATTAATTACGTGGGCAGACTTCGAATTTGTTTAATTAGTCATGTTTGTATACGTATAATTCACCAGAGTATACAAATACATGTGTATTATATACAATTATTTAACCTATATACATATACAATTCACCTCTCTCCCACTCTCTGACCTCTCTAGCTCGCCTCTCTCCTCCCTCTCCCAATCTCCCTCGCCCTATATACAAGAGTATATTTATAATATACAATTATATTGTAACGACCCTTTTGGTCGTTTCGAGTGCTAAAATATTTTTTTTCATAAAATTCTTTTCGATAGACTCTAAATGAATATTTTAAACTATTCGTAATTACAATTATGAAATTAGTAGGAAAGTTTTAATATTTGAGTCAGTTGGTGGTTAAAGAAGATAATATTAAAGTTGGTAGTGGACCACTTTCCCTATTTTTATAAGGAAAAATAACTTAAATACACAACTATAATTTTTATATTCTCTAATTTTCCCTACATTTTTTAAATATTACATAATTCCTTTTTTTTTTATTTTAGTGTAATTTTTTAGATACATTACACTCTCTCTCCTATAATACACATTTACCAATTTTAATGCCTATTTTTTCTCCATTAAAACACTCAACCTCTTAAATTAGTTTTTGAATTTTAAATTTTATCCATTTAAACACTCAATTTTTTAATCAGCTTTTTGATTTTGAATTATTAAATTTAATTAATTTTAAATAAAAGACCAAATTTTGAAATTTTGAATTTCAAAATTCAAAAAATCAGGAAGCAGGATAACTTCCATATCTTTCTACCGTTTTGTTCTTACTTCCATATTTTTTGCTTGCTTACACACCAAAAACATAAGAACCAGTGCCTCTTGCCTTAGAAGAAGTTAAGGTGATAAAAACAAGTAGACAATCTTCATCTCATCCCAATACATTCGCCCAGTTACCACTTCCCCTTCCTCTTCCTCTAGCATCAACTTTGCATAAGGCCAAACAGGACTCAAAGAGTAAGTTTGTTAGGCCTACATTGTCTGGGGTTAGTATTTTGGTACTTAAAACTGTTTGCTGAAATTAGTAAAAATTTTAAGGAATCTAGTGTGCTTGCCGATACATTTGAATAAGTGTGTATAGTATTTTAGATGGTGAATTGATACATGAATTTGTTGTGTATCATAATATTTTATATGTATCATGAAATTTTGAAAATTGTTATAATGTATCATTCAATAAGTTTAGTAAATGCGTCATCAACTGTGCTTGATGATACATATAGAATCAGTGTGTACAGTGTTTAGTCAATTCACTGATACATGTAGTAGATATGTATCACATGTTTTGCATATAATATGAATTTCTGAAAACTGATATCATGTATCAGTAAGGTATTAGTTGTTTAGTTGATGTACTGATACATGTTTTGAAAATTGTTATAATGTATCATTCACTAAGTTTAATAAATGTGTCATCAACTGTACTTGATGATACATATAGAATCAGTGTGTATATTGTTTAGTCGACGTTTCTGATACATGTATTAGATACGAAATTGAATCTCCAACAACGATTCCGTCGATTTTGTAACTTTCATTCTGCAATTTGTTCACCCAAATTCCGGAATGTCTCATCAAAATCGAAGTATTCATCTTGAAAAATCCACTGTAACAACAATAAAATTACTGTAGTTCGAAATTTAACAGATTGTTCAAAAAAATTGTTTTCAAAATAGATGATATAATCTTTGTTTTTCAAAATTTGAAATTAATATCCAATTAAGTGCTGATTTTATGTTGATTAATGATATGTTACCGTAAATTTAGCTGTTTTATTAACAACATTAACTATACCGTTTTTTCCCCTTTTTTTTCTCAACAGTTTAAAATTACCATGTATCATTTACCATGTATCACTAGAGTCTAAAGTATCACGGCTCAACAAATTTAAGGGAGTTTTTGTAAATACTAAATTTGTCGGGACATAATGAAATTATTGAATTACACTATGGGATTCCTTAAATTTTTACTTTTTATAATTGATCATGTATTATAATTAGGGTAATAATGATCTGTAGAAGTGTAAAAATAAAAAGAGGCGAGACAGCTAAATAGAAGACCTACGCGAGAGGCAGCGAAAAGCCTCAAATCATCCTTCATTAGGTAAAATATTATTACGTTTAATTCATGTATGGGCTGATTTAATAATTTAATTACTATATTAATTAGATAGGAAAAAGGGAAAAGTGATATCGGCGAAAGTGTTTATACGTTTGGTTATATGTTACTGCAACAATAATCTGCCTCCAATCATGGGTAATGATTACGAAATGATTGAGGTATTGATTTGATTAGTGATGTTAAGATTGTAACTTGGGTTGAGGGTGTAATTGTTAGGCGTGAATTTATATTATTATTATTATAATGTTAAGGATAAGAACATTGCGATGTTGCTTTTATATGGGTCTGCATATTAATATAAAAATTAATGGCAGAATGTAATAGTAGATTATATTATGGAATTGAAAACTATTTGAAGTGCACGGTAATTTAAAAGTTATGACCAACCATTAAAGATCATCAACTAAAATGTTGGTTGGAACTGTTAATCAGTTTGATTACTAAGGTTATAATTGAAGTTTAGGTGGACGCTAGCGTGCCACTGGTTTTCGTAACCCAATATCTTGCATTTCATATTTTTGTTCTTGTATTATTATTTTATTATCATATACTAAATTGTGTTTTAGTATATTGAGATAAGTAATTATATATTAAGTGCATTATATGATATGAATATCATTGAATTAAGTTGTTTGGAGGAATATAGTATTAACCTTAGGCTTGAAGTCAAGAAATATAGGATTTGACCTATTAATTGAGATCAAGGTTGAAACTTGATATACAATTGAGTGTGTCTACTTACAATTATTGTATACTTGTTAGGTTGGAAACAGTGCGAGGCACGAGAAATGAAAAACATTGGGAATGGACTTGTTTGACTCCGGTTCTTCAGTGGAGGTAGGTTATCGTTTATGTTATTTGATAGTTAAATCTTAATAGTGATCGATATGCATTGAATGATATTGTGAAGTTTTCAATGTACTTGTTGTGTGATTGTGTGGCTTTGTTGTGTGTTTTGTGATTGGCCTGAAATTCTGAGACCGTGAAATTTTTAATCTTAAACCGTCTTTATCGAAGTGATGCCTAGAATAAAGAAGGCTTGATGAAATATTATCAATGAATTGAAAATGGTTATAATAAATGATAAATTAATGACATTATTGGATCGGAGTGTCACGTTTAGACACGGTATTATTGGATCTGAGTGTTACGTTTAGACACGGTATAATTGGATTGGAGTGTAACGTTCCGACACGATATTCTTGGATCGGAGTGTCACGTTCTGATACGGTATTTTTGGATCGAAGTGTCACATTATGACACGATATGATTGGATCGAAGCGCCATGTTTCGACACAGTATAATTGGATCAGAGTGTCACGTTTCAACATAGTAACATTAAAAGAAAAGGATATTGAACTAATTTAATGTACTCAATCTCAAAGAACTGATTTTCCAACGAACGGGGTGTGGAGGCATGAGTCCTCATGTGTGCTTGATATTATAATTTATTACGTACTTGCTTTAATTGTCACTTGTTCATGTTGTTTGTTGCTTATCACCGAGTAAGTGCTATAGTTGATTTCATACTATTATTATTGGTATAGTTGTTAGTATTTTGGGTTGGCCGACGTTACCTACTCAGTACATGTTGCCTCGTACTGAGACCTTGATTGTATTTTTCTTTGTTTTCCTTTTATGGAGTGCAACAAGTGTACAGTCGAATTCTACTCACCTTTAACTCTATCTAGTCTCGGCATATCAGGTTCAAGGGTGAGCTATTTATTCGAGCTTGGGTTGGATTCTCTTGGTCATTACCTGATGTCCTTAGTTTTCGGACACGAATTACTTTATTTCATTTATTTTGCTGTCTTTGATACTCTTAGACTTAGTAGATGAAGATTAGATGTCCTTGTTGTTATGACTTTCATGTTTTGGGAAATGTTAGTTAATATGTTTTAGAGGTTCCGCATTATTTTGTTATTTATAGTTAAATTATTGGTATATATTGAGATTGGATTCCTTGGTTCGCCCACCTAGAAGTTTAAGTGTGGGTGCCTCTCACGACTCATTTTGGGTCGTGACAAACTTGGTATCAAAGCGTTAGGTTCAGTGATCTCATCACACAAGGACAAGTCTAGTAGAGTCTTGCGGAACGATATGGGTACACCTTTACTTTTCTTCGAGAGACTATAAGACTTCAGGAAAACTTTATTCCTTCTTTCTTTCGTGCTAGTAGTTGAATCTAATTGGTATCTAGGTGATACAAATTGGTATATGATCTTCTTCATTCTATCTCAAATATGGTTAGTATTCGAGTATTAGAAGTTGAAATCCTCATCCTTCATTGGTATTATTAAGATGTTTATGCCTTCATTATTAATTGTTATGATCTGCTTCATAAAATGAATTTAGTGGAAAGGCTTAGTATTGAGTTTGTGACATACTAGTTTTGAGGATACACACAATGTGGTGATAGTCTCATGTTGAGTGTCGATTAGTAATGACCTACCTGCCTATGACACATTTTTCTAGCATCTTTATGATGAATTATATACCGTAAACTTTGAAGGATAACAGGTAGATGGGGGTAAATCTAGATTACCTTGCTAATGTCACAACATTCAAGAAGTTCCATGACAGAACATATTCGATAATGTTTTGCAGTTTTTCAATTGGTATTAATATGTGGGCTATTTTGGTACAATCTTATGGATAGGTATGATATGTTCTAGCGAGGTATCTAACGGACTTTTACGGCGTGGCAGTACTAGGGTTATGTGGAAACGGGTACGTTGATTGTCAAGTAAGAACATTAACTACTAAAGGAGTTATCAATTGTATGACATGGTCAGATAATAAGATTTAGTGTTGCATTCACATTTGAGAAACCAACTAGTTTATTATTACAGGCGCTTAGATTGAGCATTATTTTGAAGGAAATTTTTAGTGGTGGATCTTTGGTATAGTATTAATACATTTAGGTTGTGAAATGTATCTTTAGGTTTCTGAATGAGGATTGATGATTTTATCTTAAGCTTTAAAAGGTAGATTGATACTAAAATGACAAACTTATAGGGAAAGAAAGTCTTATTGAGTATACATGGGTGAAATAAATTGAAGATTTTAGTTAGAAAATGCTTATAAAATTGAGTTTGTCCCTTAAATTTGATTGGTATACCTAAGTTTCAGGTGTCATGTCGAGGGAAAGGTTCACATCTTGATGATGAAAAGGTCTAGCTGAGCATGATTGTAAAAAGACAAAGTGATATATGACTTATATGATTTATGTTTTTTGTACTAGTATCGAAAATTCTCATTTATTATCAGTTTTAGTGGTAACAAAGTCTTAAAAGTGTTTCACCGTTCTGATATCGAATTTAGTATTTGCTCAAGAGTTGGACAACTAGGCCTAATCCTACTTGAAAAAGCATTGGAATTGAATCATATTTGTAGTTAATTTTGACTTAGTAAGGAAAAACACAATTGTATAAATAGACGATGGTCTTAAGAGAAAAATTGAACTACTCATTAGTATTCTTCTTCAAAGACAATAGGACATAAGAGAGGTTTTGAGAGAGTTTTCAACAAGAGAGAAGAGAGAAGAAAAAGATTTATTTTGTTGCATATTTTTTTCTCCAACCAGCACCCTTCAGATCACTTTTCTCTATTAAATAACCGTTGGATCGGACTGAAATTTGAAGTACATGTTCCTAATATCTTGGTGTTTGATTTGAACGATGGAGATTGAATTCGAATGTCCGCAAGATAATTTTTTTGGGTTTTGGACAACAACTGTATTTAAGTGGTGCTTGCATTAAAATTGTAGAGACATTGTATTTATAGTGTGTATTATGAAGTGTTTTAATATAAAAATTAATAAGAGGAATCTTAATTTAAGAAAATGGAGGTGATTAAAGTTCGTAATGGTGATAAGGGGTTGGTGATGGATTGTGGTTGAGATGAAATTATATTATAAGGATTGTTGGTTAAACGAGTTTTGTACGGTACTAACGAATTGCGAGCATCTAATGTTGTGGTTTTTCATTATTTGATGGTTAATGAGGTTGTATGGAAAGTTTTAGGAGATGTGGGGACACCACTTGAATTGAATATTAAAGAGTTAGAGTCATAATGGAAAAAAAATTATAATTTGTGGGATATAATGCAATCTTCAGAAAGAGGTGAGAACAGGAATGTTTTTTCTAATTGCAAGGGATAACGATGTATCTTTTGGAGGTCAAGAATCGGATTTTATAACATGTGGTTTCGTATATTTTAATATGGTCATGGTTTTAGCATCAAATGTTTATTAAATTGGTTAAAAGCTATCGAATAAGACTTAAGAAAGGAGTGTACATACTCTCAACTCGAGTGTGATGATAAGTTCTCTTGTGATTTTGAGTTTATTAATAACCGCGTCGAACTTTTAGGGAAGGATATGATAAGATCGATGAAGAGGCGATCAACAATAAGTTAAGATATGTGAATTCATAAAAATCTTCAAGATATCAGTCATGTTGATAGATAAGGAGACTGAGTTACATTGTTCGATATACAATTCAAACATTTCATTTAGAATCTACTTTTGTGGTGGTATGCATTATAAAGGTATGAATTTATGTGGTAAAATAAAAATAAATAATGTATTCTTTACATCAGATATTAAACATATGGAAGGACTGATGTATAGTTTTGATTGAAAAAAATTGTTACGTTTGATTATTAAAGAACCGAAGGAGGATTTCACTTTAAAGCCCTAGTTAAGAGTATAAGGTAAAACATTATAAATTATTGTTCAAGGAATAAGATTGCTAAGCGAGTTAGTAAAATGAGCAACAATATGGCGTATTGAAGCATTCAACGTATTTGAAATTTTTGTCATGTGTAGAATTTAACAAAGGTAAAGTAACTAAACCTCTCATATAGACCCATGGATCAAAGTTGAATGTTGTATGAATTTTCTCTTATAAGCTTAGATATGACTGTGAGATGTGAAGTAGTTCGGTAAATACTTACTAGGAACTTATCATCAACTTTTATAAAGATTGAATTTTGGTTTGGGTGACAAACAATGAGGTATGTAAAATTTAGAGTTTTACGTGGGGTTAGATTGCTCAAATTAAGATATATGACTTGAGAATAATGTACAAGGTGTGATATAATTCTGCATGGTTAGTAATAATTTAGAGTTTGATTAATAATACTCTATTGATGGGACTACATAGAATATTATGATGTATTACATAGATTATTGATGATTAATAGAGGTTATGAGCTTAGAGTATACATAATAATTTTAGTGACCAAGAATTTTCCCAAGTGTTGGCATGAGGTATGTTATGGTCTAGAAGGATAGCTAAAACATGGTATGCGGAAGTGGTGTGAAGTTGACTTTGGGTTTGATTTAATAATTTTATCACGGTGGAAAGGTACTATCAAATTTTAAATTAGTGTTTTTAGAATTGTTTGGGACTCGTATTGTCATGAAATGCTTAAATAGAAAGAGAGAGATATAGTCATAGTCTGAACATATATTTTATGAGAATACTTTGATACTAATGATAGTTTGGGAGTAGGGTAGATGATCGATGTGGTTATGATACTTTGTTAGTATTAAGAGGGTTGACTTAAGTGGATGTGGGGTTAATAGGGACTGAATATGGGATTATGGGTTGCTAGAAAATCAATGAGATAGAGTCAGTTGAATAAAAATGTTTGACATAGACACTACGGAAGGAGTATTTAGAGTTATTCCACCTTGGTTATTTTCGATATGACATATTTAGTGTTGTCTTGGTGTAGTTGAAGTATTTGAGTGGTTCTACATGTACCACTTTGCTTATGAGAATTTATACGAGAGCTACCATGAAAATTTATAGTTGTCCGATCGACTTAAGATTTATCTCATCTTTGGTATTATGTTTTGGCTATGTGTGATGGAATGTGAGGACCATTGTTGTTTCTCACTCTTAAAGTATGTTTATAATAGCTAATAATCTAACATTTTGACAATGTAGTTAGAGGTTATGTATGCTTGGGTGTATCGCTCGATGGATAGTTACTTGATTTTTTTTATTTTTTTTCTTTGGGTTAGATAAGTTTGGTTCTCTTTTGATGAGTATCTAATGTGTAGAGATTAAATTTGTATAACTTAAGCTCGTGGAAAGTTTATGTTGTGAGAAGACAATATTGATAAGATTTATTATGGTGTGTGCACTATGAGTGTGTGGTGGTTGTTTCAAGTTCACTACTTATTATAGCCCATATTGGTTTTGAGATTTTATCATGGTTATGTGGGGAAAAAAAGATTTCACCAAATGGTTGTGCCAAGGTTCTTGAGAACATGTTGAAGATGTGAATATGGTTAACACTGGTGGTTAGTGGAAATTGTTTTATTGTTAGTCGAGTTTAGATACAATAATAGTTATCATTAGAGTATTGAGATGACCCCATATGAGGCATCGTATGAGAGAAGGTGTAGATCTCCAATTGGTTGGTTTAGTACTTTTGATATAAGACCTTGGGTACTACTATTTTGAATAAATTGTTGAGAGATTTACCCTTTCTTATCCTTGTGTTTCTTTAATCGTACAAGGATGAACGATGAGTGAATTGATATCTATCTTAACGACCCTTTTGGTCGTTTCGAGTGCTAAAATATTTTGTTTCATAAAATACTTTTTGATATACTCTAAATGAATATTTTAAACTATTCGTAATTACAATTATGAAATCAGTAGGGAAGTTTTAATATTTGAGTTAGTTGGTGGTTAAAGAAGATAATATTAAAATTGGTAGTGGACCACTTTCCCTAATTTTATAATTAAGCATGTATTATAATTAGGTTAATAATAACCAATAGAAGTGTAGAAATAAAAAAAGGCGGGACGACTAAATAGAAGACCTACGCGAGAGGCTGAGGAAAGCCTTAAATCATCCTTCATTAGGTAAAATATTATTACGTTTAATTCATGTATGGGATTATGTAATATTTTAATTACTATATTAATTAGATGGGAAAAAAGGAAAAGTGATATTGGAGAAAGTGTTATACATTTGGCTATATGTTACTGCCGCAATAATCTGCCTGCAATCATGGGTAATAATTACCTAATGATTGAGTCATTGATTTGATTAGTGATGTTAAGATTGGAATTTTGGTTGAGGGTGTAATTGTTAGGCATGAATTTATATTATTATTATAATGTTAGGGATATGAAGATTGAGGTGTTGCTTTTATATGGGTCTGCATATTAATATGAAAATTAATGGCCGAAATAATAGTAGATTATATTATGGAATTGAAAACTATTTGAAGTTCACTGTAATTGAAAAGTTATGACCAACCATTAATGATCATCAACTAAAATATTGGTTAAAACTGTTAATCAATTTGATTACTAAGGTTATAATTGAAGTTTAGGTCGACGCTAGTGTGCCACTGGTTTTCGTAACCCAATGGCTTGCATTTCATATTTTTGTTCTTATATTATTATTTTATTATCATATACTATATTGAGTTTTAGTATTTCGAGATAAGTAATTAAATATTAAGTGCATTATATAATATGAATATCATTGTATTAAGTTGTTTGGAGGAATATAGTATTAACCTTAGACTTGAAATCAAGAAATATAGGATTTGACCTATTAATTGAGATCAAGGTTGAAACTTGATATAAAATTGAGTGTGTCTACTTACAAATATTGTATACTTGTTGGAGTGGAAACGTTGAGAAGCACGAGGAAACTAAAAACAATGGGAATGGACTTGTTTGACTCTGATTCTTCGGTGGAGGTAGGTTATGGTTTATGTTATTTGATAGTAAACTCTTAATAGTGATTGATATGCATTGAATGATATTGTGAAGTTTTCTATGTACTTGATTATGTGATTGTGTGACTTTGTTGTGTGTTTTCTGATTGGTCTGAAATCCTGAGACCGTGAAATTTATAATCGTGAACCCTCTTTATCAAAGTGATGCCTTGAATAAAGTAGTATTGATGAAATATTATCAATGAATTGAAAGTGGTGATAACAAATGATAAATTAATGACATTATTGGATCGTAGTGTCAGGTTCTGACACGGTATAATTGGACCCAAGTGTCACATTTTGACACGGTATAATTGGATCGAAATATCACGTTCCGTCACGGTATAATTGGATCGGAGTATCATGTTTCGACATAGTAACATTAAAGGAAAATGATATTGAAATAATTTAATGTAATCAATCTCAAAAAACTTTTTCCAACAAACGTGGTGTGGAGGCATGAGTCCTCGTGTGTGTTTGATATTGTGATTGATTACGTACTTGCTTTAGTTGTCACTTGTTCATGTTATTTTTTGCTTATCACCTAGTAAGTACTATAGTTGATTTTAGACTATTATTATTTGCTTATTAGTTACTATTTTAGGATGGCTGATGATACCTACTCAGTATATGTTGCCTCCTACCGAGACCCTACTTGTATTTTTCTCTGTTTTACTTTTATGGAGTGCAGCAAGTGTACCGGCAAATTTGACTCGCCTTTAACTCTCAAGTCTCGGCATATCAGGTTCAAGGGTGAGTTATTTATTGGAGCTTGGGTTGGATTCTCTCGATCGTTACCTGATGTCCTTAGTTTTCGGACACGAATTACTTTATTTCATTTATTTTGCTGTCTTCGATACTCTTAGACTTAGTAAATGAAGATTATATTTCCTTGTTGTGATGACTTTCAGGTTTTGGAAAATGATAGTTAATAAGTTTTGGATCTTCCACATTATGTTATTTATAGTTGAATTATTAGTATATATTGGGATTGGATTCATTGATTCGCCCACCTAGGAGTTAAGTGTGGGTGCCACTCACGACTTATTTTGGGTCGTGACATATATACATATACAATTCACCTCTCTCCCACTCTCTGTCGTCTCTCGCTCGCCTCTCTCTTGTCGCTCCCAGTCTCTCTCGCCTCTCTCCTTCCTCTCCCAATATCTCTTGTCACATACACAAATACATATATATAATATACAATGATCTAACCAATATATATACACAATTCACCTTTCTCCCACTCTTTTCCCTTCTCTCTCGCCTCTCTCCTCTCTCTCCCAGACTCACTCGCCTCTCTCCTCCATATAACATGTAGCTACAAATTGTAATTATCAAACTATATCTATGGACAATAATTAATTGTTTTTAAGTGACAATATGTGAAAGTTTCCCTTTTTAAAATGCCTATTATATTCATTCATTATAAACTTTTGTTTCCCTTTTTTAAATGCCTATTATATTCATTCGTTATAAACTTTTTTTACTTCTTTAAAAATCATCATAGTTTAATTTTTAAAAAAGGGAATAGGGTAAAAAAATACCCTCAATTTTATTTTATTGTTTGACTTTGCCGTTGTCGTTAAAATGATGTTAGATTTACCCCTACCATTGCTAATTTCACTATTTATACCCCTCATTTGACGAAAAGCCCCAAATTGACTCAAATTAACCAATTTTACTTAAATTATCCAAATTTAACCCAACTCGACCCACCTAAGTATCACCTATTTTTGTTTATTCATCTTTAAAATTATTTTTTTTTAAAAAGTAAATGTAGTCGCTGATATAAATGCTGACATTGATGGAGTTCATACTTTACAAACTCTTATTCTCTTTTGATTTTTTGGTTACAGAATATATTATTACTGAAATGTTTACGTATTTGAAATTTTTTTAGCAAATTAAAGCAAAATGTTGCCCGGAAATATTCTAACCCAGCTGAACAGTGCAAAAAAAACAATAATATCAAACCAAAAAATAAAATAATCCATAACAAAGTTTAATAGCATACAATCAATGACAAACTTGAACAAGGAATATGTAAAATAATGAAAAATTATTAGAGCTTGAACTCTCTAACCAAATCCGAAACACAGAGAAAATAATGAAAAATGTAAAAGAAAAATAAATCATAACATGATGTAAGAATGGAAAGCAAACATAAGGTCACCATAAAATGGGATGAAAATTGATTGTGAAGCTATGTTGGTGTTGTTAATTGGTTCGAGAAATGGTTTTGCTGATTTTGGCATTGGTAGAGAGGCTATGGTGGTTTCTGATTTGCAGAACCTCGTCGAAATTGATGGTCATTCTTCACAGGAGTTGGAGCCAAAACACATATACAATAAAACGTAAGAGGAGAAAAGGGAGGTGAATGGCGGTAGTCTCTCTTTGCTAGAGTTCGTGGATTTTGCTAATTGTTTGATGGGTATTTTCAAATCGATTGTTTACAGGTCGTTTTTGAGAAGGAACCCAAGTTCAAAGATTTAGATGATGAACAAGATAGAACAAAAATGAGTTATATTATTGGGTCGGGTTGGTTCGAATTAAAATTGAGTAATTTAAATAAAAATTGGTTTATTTGATCAAATGAGGGGTATATGTAGTGAAATTAGTAATGATAGGGGTAAATTTAGTTTCATTTTTACGGCAAGGGCAAAATCAAATAATAAACAAAATTGAGGTGCATTTTTTACCCTTTTCCCTTTTTTTTATTTCATGTAATAATTTTTTCATAAGAACATAAACATTAGTTTTTGGATGTAAAAAATAAAAAATATTAATTTCAATATATAATCTAATGATGTCCTATAACAAAGTAACTTCGCATAATGAGAAAATTAATTTTATTAATAATAATGATGATTCTAACATATATTTATACAAGGTGAAAACAACAGATGATACTTACTATACAAATATATTCCAATGAAGGAAATATAAGACAATTAATTTAATTAAGATTGGTTTTTAAAGATTATATATATATATATGTATGTATGTATGGCAGAATAGAGATAGGACAAATATCACGAGGGACTTCGGGAAGTTCATTTGGAAATACATATGGAAACTCACTCATAACTGGAACTTACGGAGAACGGGTTGGGACAAGCGACACTGGTGTAGAAAACCCCCGACGAATTTCTTTCTCGTTTTCTAATCCTAACTAGCCTAGAATTGAATTGTTTCTTTCACACTCACTTAGATTCAATAACCCAATATATGTAACGATAATCTACTCAAAACGACCTTCAATTACGAATACTCATCTTAAGAATTCATCAAAACCCCAACAAAATAAAGATTACAAATGAAATTTCAAGAAAACTCATCAAGAACTCAAATCCTTCAAACTCAAATATGAAATTGCATTAAAATAACATGATTGGTGTGTGGGTTAACGAACCAACACTATGAGAACTCACATACCTGTTAGGATCAAACCCTTCGAGAAACAACCCTCGATCCATAAGAAATCTTGATGTACACCTTGAACCTTTCCCTCTCTTCTCTTTTTTTCTCTTCTTGAACTTTCTTCTAAAACCATAAGCGTATTTTGGGATAATGAAAACTGGTTCAAATCATATTTGACCTTAGGCATTACTAATTTTTTTTAATTTATTGGGTAAGGAAAAAACTAAAATACTCCTCATAATTTCGGGTAACTTTTCTTACAGGACAAACTAACTTCAAATGGGCATATCTTTCTCATACGAGCTCGAAATGTAGCAAACTCGATGGAGTTGGAAAGAGGATTCCCCAGACCTTTCATTTGATATCTTATGGTTCACCTGACTCATCATGTACTGAAAGTTATGATCATTTGAAATTGACTCAAAACTCACAACTTAAGTATGACTTGCAATATTTTAGATTTTGTTATTTCCAATTTAGTTCTTTCTAGTTTTAGCTCTTTAAAATACCAAGGTGTTACAAAACTAAACTCATATGAATAGAAAATTATTTTTAAGGCTCCAAACATTAATACATTATTAGATCATACAATGAACTACTTCATTTATAGCATATCTACATTAATATGTGAGTGCACATAGTATACATTACTAACATTGCAATCTCCAATAGTCCATAATTATTGTGTTGACCTTTTTTTAATAGTACTCTAATTTTTGTTTGCATTGTTAATTAATTATTTAAATTGATCTGACCAACAGGGCCGGAACTATCAATTGAACAACCTTCACCAAAAAATTACATGATATATGTAGGTCAAATATTACTATTTTAATATCAAAGTTGATCTCGAATCTCGTTTATTAATCATAAATATAAGAAATACATGTATGTCCGGTCCACCTTTAAAAAGGAAAGTTAGCCCAAATATATCAATACCTTTTGTATTTCTTACCCTATTTTAAACATTTTCCCTATTTGTTTCCGAATCCTCCTCTTTCATATTCTTCTCTGCGCCTCCTTCATGATTCTCCTTTGTCTCCATAGATTATCAGCATTCAATTATGGTGGTGTACCACTACACGTCTTTAACAGCTTTAGTAGGTACTTCTCCTCCTTATCTTCCTAATCTATTATGTTTCTTTATCTTGGTTTAGAATATTCTTATTTCTGGAGCTAACATCGTTGCTAGTTGTGGAGCCAAATGTGTTGCTCTCGATCTTCCTCTTTATAACAATGAAGTATGTGCTTTGGATGTATAGTCCTCGAGTTTGGCGATTTCCTCTTTTGTAAGCTCATAAATTAGAGAAGGTAACTCTTTAGTCCTCACTGATTTTAAGCACTGGTATTGGAAAAAAACTTGAGGTGTACATATAAAATCTTGTAAACTCACCACTTCTTGATTAATGTAAATGTTTTCTATACTGATTGTTTATGTCCTTTATCTTTCTTGTTTTGATTCTCAAACTTGAGATTTGTTCTTTGTTCATGTTTAGAACTCTTCTGCAATTAGCTGGTAGTTGTTCAAACTGCTTGTATTCTTGTACCTTCGAATTACTATAAGCACTAATAACAGTGGCATCTACTAGCTAATTTCCTTCCCTGTATGAATGCTGAACTTTGAAGTTGTATTGTTCCATAATTTATCTTTCTTCTTCCATAATGTATAGTATCTCCCATGATGCTTTCCATACCCTAAGTATCATTTTCATGCTTCCGAGTGATCTGTTTATAGAATAACATTCTTGAGCTTGTTTTTTATGTGGTAAATTAGCCCTCTTAGTACTGTTGTAGGGTCAAATATTACTTGATATTGACATATTAAGTATTTTGAGCACCCTAAACTACAACAATGAACCATAGCTTAGTAGAAAATTTTTGTCCAATGTACACAATACCCATGTTTGAATCACTCCATATATGTTTTGTATATTTTGTTTAATGTGTTCTGCTAGAAAAAATTTAATTAAATGAAAAACGAAATACTTTGTTGTATATTGAGTGGTAACTTAGTTTCAACAGTGTTTTGCATATTTTTTTTAATGTGGCCTCTGTAAAACGATAAATTGAATGAAAAATGAAATACTTTGTTGTATATCAAGCGGTAGCTTAGTGACAATAGTGTGGTCAAGGTTGTTCTCCATTGAGGTTCAGTTCCCCATGGCCACATTTTTTTCTATGTTGGCTTTATTTTGGACACCCTTCATGAATTATCTGCCTTCCCACTTCTCTCCAATATAACTATGCTAATTTCAGTATTTTTATCATGAGTTTAGCTTAAGGTTATGAATAATTCTTTCCTAGCCCTTTGCGTTGCTAGAAGGGGGAGAAGACTCGAAACACCCAAACTTTTCAACATGGTATTAGAGATAAAGAACATTATAATTATGTTAAAATCTTTCTGTCTCCAAAACGAATCAAGCCACATGTGAGAAATGTGTGAGTTGAAAACATTATTAAGTAAATAACTAAAATGTGTGTTGTTTAATCGGTCAAACTTAATTTTAAATGACGTTGTCATACGCTCCAACATTCTCAAAAGAAAAAATAATGTTTTAATTAGGAAGTAAGAATTTAAATTGAACAAATCTCATGAGAAAATAAATTAAAGGTGTGGTCAACATATATACATAAAACTAGGCATGGTAATTCTGTAAAAGCCCTTTGCGAACCAACAATATTGGTGGGAAATTAAAAAAATTCAAATATTAACTTTTTCCCTACCTTTCACACTATACATAATATCCTTCTCTAAGTCTTTTATTTCACCAAATCTCCATTTCTCCCTTTAATTTGCTTTCTCTTTTTTTTTTGTTTCTCTTCATATGGACAACCATCATGCTAAGAATTTACCCTCCCCCTCTTACCACTTCCCATTACCAATCTCCCCCTCCCTCTTCCCCTTCCCCTTCTCCTCATCGTTTTAGCGAAAAGGCTACACCAACTACTAACAATAAGATCTTAGGGGTCTATGGGAGTAGCGCCCCTATACACAGTCAATGATCCTCCTAGAAAAAGGGAAAACATGTTGAATGTTGGGAAGTAACATATGTGGGTTCGGTCCAAAAGGCTCAATATTGAATGTGTTGCACCTACGTTTGCGCTTGTGCCTCAATCTGCACCTATACCAACACCAATACTATAATCATCAGAGCTGTCAGAGAGAATGAGAACCCTCCATGTATGTGCAAATGTGTTTGATACACTAACATTGTCAATCATCCACATGCATTCTCATTCGGAAGTGAGTTGTATGTTCCTGACTAGGACATAGATTCTGACTGGTCATCACGTTCACCATCATTTGAACCACTTACACTTGATGAAAACTCCAACGATCTCAATGATGATGCATCCGCTACTGTTGCTGCTCCAAAAGCTTCAACATTAGTCTTTTTTTCCCGAACCACATGTATTCCTTCCCCAACATTCAGCATGTATAGGGAAAAAGGACTCAATGTTGAAGCTTTTGGAGCAGCATCAGCGACGAACGCATCAACATTGAGATTGCTGAAGTTTTTATTAGGTGTAATTGGTTCAAATAGTGGTGAACAGAATGACCTGTCAAAATCCCCATCCCAGTCAGGAACATATAAACTCACCTCCTGATGAGATTGCATGTGAATGCTCAATGATGTCAGCGTATCAAACACAATTCACATACATAACAGGTTCTTATGATCTTTGACAACTCTGGTTATTCTGGTGCTGGTGCTGGCACAAGCGCAGAATGCAAGTGTGTCAAGTCAAACATTTGGCCTTTTGGACCGAACCTCAAATGTTCGTTCCCCAATATTCAACATGTTTCCCTTCTTTCTAGGAGGAGCATTGACTGAGTGGATGGGGGCACTACTCCCATATACCCCTAAGATCTCAGTGTCATCAGTTGGTGTAGCCTTCTCATGAGCACGATGAGGGAAAAGGGCAGGGGAAGATGGAGAAGGATAATGGGGAGGGGGGACCACTACATGAAAAAGCAGTTTTAGAGACCAACATTTAGGGAGGAGTTGAAAATGTGGTCCTTAATAGTATCCTTATAAGGACGAGTTTTGCTTCTCGTCTCTTTATTTTTCGTTACAACAAAGGGATTAAATCTGGTCTCTACAGTAATGAATAACTTGTCCCCAAAACAAAATTTAGTGTGTCAAAAGGCACCGGTCCTCACTAAATTAAAATATATTACTCTTTATTTTTGGGACATAGTAAAATCCCTAAACCCTAATTTGCTCACCTTCAAGTTTCCTCACAGTGACTACACCTCTTCTTGTTCATATCCGTCGAATAAAGTTGCCTCTTCCAACATCACCGACCTCAAATTCTTTGATAGAGCATAATTAAGAAACCAATGAAGCTAATTTCCTTCCCTTCATGATTAACCCACCTTCAAGTGGTGCTCTTTCGATATGACGAAGAAGATTATAGTTGGTCTCTGCAACAACCATAATAATCAATTTAATGGGGGTAATTTTCTGTTTCACTTATTTGATGATCTTAGATATATGAAATTCAATTATCAATTTAGTAGTTTTTTCAGATTCCTCTTATCTTGTTTTGAATACCTAATTTAGTTCTTTTCTCAATTTGAATAGTCAATTGAGTCACACTATTGGTACTTCTTTTTCCTTTTTATATATGTGTTGGTTGCTCAAGGGGTGTGGTCAGAGAAAGTAACAAATCATATTATATAATATATTATGTTCTTCTTGGATTGTACTAATTCCTCTGTATGTTTGTGAATTACATAAATGTGTTATATGTTACCCACTCTTTCAATCCTAGCTCATTCCTAGCAGGGCTATCTTTTTCATGCCCTCTTAAGTTCCCTCTCAAGTTTCAAGGTTAATTGTGATCACACGTCTGAAGCCATATATACATGATTAACTTGGTTGTTTGTTTCTTTTACTTGATATTTAAACTCAAGTTCTTGTCTTTTGATATATTCGATTGTATGCCTCTAAAGATGTGAAATATTTCTAATTCTATGAACATTCAGTATTGCAATCAACTATCCAACAGAGATTTTGAAATAGTGGATGTCATTAGGAAGTTGTGTATTGATGTAGGTAGTTTTGAAAGTGAACTTCAATTGCTTGAATTCTTACTTTGTTTATCTGATTTCAGGTACTTTCTTCACTTGATATGCGTATTGGCGATGTTTAATCTACAAATTTTGACTTTTGCTTGGTTTGTTATGATTTTTATTGTGTGCTTCAAATTTTATATGTACGACGTCGAATTAGTTCTATATGTGCTTTTTTGGTTGAAATAATATGTTGTTGGCTTTGAAAGTTACCTATTTTAAAGAAAAAAACCTTTTTTAGTTGTTTTATTATTTCTTCTCCAAAGCAGTTGTCCACTCATTTTCATCTTTCAGATCAAAGGTTTTGTGAACAAGTCAATTATAGTTCTCGTCTAAGGTAAAAATATTTCTCTAAATCCCTTGATATTACGGTTACTAGTGCAGACTCTTGCATACTTCAGTAGTAGTGCAATCCTTTCTAAATAATAGAGTGAAAATTCAACTATTCTAAAATGTTGTAAAAATCTTTGGACTAATTTCTTACATTGTTTGTTATGTCAAGATGTTAATAGATTGTGATTTACAGTGTAAACTTACTTCTGTTTTCTTAGCATTACTAGATAACTCTTGCAAAGAAATAATAAGTGCAAGAGACTTCTAACTTAAACTCTTTGAAGTTCATGGCTGAGAATATATTGTAAAACAAATATACATATAATTTCAGCTCCTTGTTAGGAATCTCTTTTGTACACACCTTGCCTCATGGAGTTATATATATATATATANAATTTTAAAATTCAACAGAGAAAATGCATGTCAAATGTAAATCTATTAAGTAGAGAAGTTTGATGACACTACTGGTCTCATTGAAATATTTAGAGGCAAGTATTAAGATAGTCTCATGGAGAGATGCTAGACAACTGGAAAGATAGGACATATATTGTACAAGTATAACTAACAGTTGAGTGTCCTAGTACCTACTTTTGTGTACTATTCATGCTTGATGAAGTTATACTGGGTCCTGAGGAATGCAATCTGAATTCCTATGACTCCTCTGCTATAGTGAAAACAAAAGGAGCATCGCCAGATCGGCTAAATGAAAATAAAGAATAATGAAAAACTCTAGTTACCTATGGGAGAAGTATTACAAGATTTACTATATTTCGAGCTCAATAAGACAATTTGTATGTTAAATATAACGCTCAATACAATTATCAAGCATTATAATACAAATTTAAGGAATGAGTTTTATGTCCACTTTGTTCCTGTTTCAACTTTCAATTGAGTTTTCAAAATCATCCAAAACTTAACCAATATTTTAACTATTATATTCTTCTACGTTTTATTTCTTTGCATGTTGTCCAAGTCTATACTTTTACAGGAAAAAAAAGGGGGAAAAAACTTACAAATGTGTTCTCGATAGGAAAAAGTATCGATGAATATATTTTACCTTAGATTAAAATGGCGTTAAAGGATAGGCCTTTGTATGTAGTATGAACTTAATGATCTTTCTTGTTGTATTCTATTTATTCAAAAGCACAACTTCAAAGTTTTTTTTATACATTGGATACTATCAGGTAAACCAACAAAATTTCCAAAAAAGCATATACTAGAACTTATTCTTGACATTCTGCAAAGGACACAATCCTCATATTAGATTGAGTTTGATATTTAGCACATTACGTGTACAATAAGAAATAAATTTAACATCTTACTACTTTGTTGGTGTGTTTTTTGATGTTTGGAGGGACGGATACCCGTTAAATCTTTGCAGAACCAGTTGATCGCGCTGAGGTTCTATTGATCTTATGATTTGCTTTGATTTTTGAAGGTCAGGTATTCTTAACAAATTACATCTTCTATTTCTTTTACAGAGTAAGATTACTATGTAATCATTAAAGAACCTATGGATTACAGTACAAAGAGGTTAAGCTTCACGAGGGAATGTATGAAAACCTCCAAAAGATAGAGATCTGCGTTTCTTTTCATATCTAGAAAATTTGTTTCTTTTCCCTTCAAGTCAAAGTGGGATTGGATGAAATTCGAGGAAGCAATATCAAGTTGTGCCTGCCCTTCTCTTTCTATTATAGTTAGACTTGGTAGATGTTACTATCTTACTACTTGTTGTCGTATGTTTTTTGTATGACTTAACAACTTAGAAAGTATATACTCTAGTTTTATCATTGATATGTTGTCCATAAATTTGCAGCTACACGCTCATCTATAGATGAAAGATTATGTATTTCTTAGAGCTTTGCTTTAGAATTGAGTGTAACATTTTAAATAGGTAAGTTGAAATTTAGATCTAAACTATGTCAAATTTTAGTTCTCTAGTAAAATTTTTAGTATTCATGAACAATATTATGATGTCTTTTACAGGATTTAATGATTTGATGAATTTACAAGTCTCCGACCAAAAGAGAATATGAAATTATCATTCTGCTGAGACAGTTGGACAACTTCTCAAATTTGGTATGGTAAATGTAATGACTAAATATTGTATTATAGAATGCTACATTGCTACCGATTGATGTTCTGTCTTTTTATACAGTTGAAGTTTCATATTATAAACATATATTTCTACAATATAAAACTTGTACTGATCAAATGTCTTGTCCTAATAGGTCTTTTAGGACCAGAAAATCTGGACGCTATAAGTCTGTAAATACCATAAAAAATTGTACAAAACCTGGTCAACAAACACTTTTAGGGACCAGTAACAATAACTCGTTCTTATTGTCTTTTAGCGAAGAGACATATAGGGACGGAAAGCGACCAGATTTTTTTGGTCGCCATTGACTTTTAGGTACTAGAATAAGCCTTTAAGGGACTAGATTTCCCTTCGTTAATAGCTATTTTTCTTTTAAAGGGGGGACATTCTTATCAGGAGATTTGGCCATCTGAAGAGAGAAAAAAATAATGATAGAGAAAACAAATGAAAGTGAGAAATGAGGATTTGGTGTAATAAAATACTTAGAGAAGGATTATAAATATAGTATGAAAGGTAAAGAAATCATAACAATTTCACTTCCCACCAATAGTGTTAGTTCAAAAAGGGTTTTTATGGAATGATCATGCTTAGTTTTATGCACATATGTTAACCACATCTGTAATTTATTTTATGAAAAGATTTGTCTAATTTAAATTCTTACTTCCTAATTAAAACTTTATATGTTTTCTTTGAAAATGTCGAAGCGTGTGACAAT
This sequence comes from Solanum pennellii, assembly GCF_001406875.1. Classification (NCBI taxonomy): domain Eukaryota; kingdom Viridiplantae; phylum Streptophyta; class Magnoliopsida; order Solanales; family Solanaceae; genus Solanum; species Solanum pennellii. The sequence goes on along the minus strand of NC_028642.1, from coordinate 42,202,640 downwards.
GTCATTTATATTATATTTGACTGATTAAATATCACATAATTTAAATTTATTACATAATCATGTTTTCAACTCGGACATTTCACTCATGTGGTATGATTCTTTTTGGAGATAGAAATATTTCAACATAATTATAAATTGCACTATTTTGTTTTAATTCTTAAGATATTATGGAAACTACGTTTTTATTTATTTATTTAATAATATCTTCAACATAATCTACCAATCTTTTCATCTTGGCCTAATTTCCTATTATGGTTCCAACACTTGAAAATAATTGGTGGGAGCGGGAGCGAGACTCGAAATTAGGATTAGAATTGCCTATGATGATCAATGTTGAAGTATGCAACCATCTCATTTAAAGAATTTAAGTCATACAGAAACACATGACTTACGGTTCCTTACTTTCTGACCTCATTTTTTTTTTATCATGGTCCGTCCAAACATATGAAAATTCTTTTTTAATGAAGAGCAACAGTTCGACTCGAGCCCTAGAATAATACAATATATTTTGATACAATGTTGAGTGGATGACCATATAATTTTAAATTTTATATATATATATATATATATATATATATATATATATATATGTATATTCAATATACCAGAGAGAGAGAGAGAGATCAAAAAGATTGTTGTAATAATAATCAAACGATATATTTGAAAATTTTTATTTTGTTAGTTCATTACAATAAACAAGATCCTTCATTGTTTTCGATTTAAAAAAACTGCATATGGTTGCATCAATCACAAGGACAATACTTATTTACCCATGACTTTGAAAAGGATCAAGTAAAATTGCATGATTGAGAAATCCTCTAACACCTTCAGCAAATTCATTTTTCATGTCTCCATGAATTTTTTAGTTCTAACACACTTTTAATACGACAAGCCATTTATAAAAATATAGATATTCGTTATAAATTTTAACTTGCCTTCTTAGTCAATGACTAACTTTCACTTTCTATCTTTTTATCGAAGTTCGAAGTTAAAAGGATTAAAAAATTATCAAAAATTTCAAATCATCATATTTCTTAAACCAAAAGGGCTACTATCAAAGCGATTTTCCTCTGACACATAAGAACATTTTCCTAGTTAAAGTTAAAAATTACTGCACGAGAAGCAATTTTCTTCAAAAAAAATACATTCTCCTTTCCCCCTAATATCGCTAATATGTTGGCCTTTTCATAGATTTTTTTTAAAAAAAAATCTCATGGAATCGCTGCCCTCGCAACGTTTTTCTTTTAATTATTTATTTTTTGCATTCACTGCCTTGGCAGCCTGATATTTTTTTTTTTGTTTGAGGGGGAATTTTGCTGCCTACTCAAAGATTTTTAATTTTTTTTAATAAAACATGACCCCTTAATTACTTCATAATCTTTAAGCAAAATATGCTAAACCTCATGCGCATATTAGTTTAATTTGGGTCCCATTAATGACGATTCCAATTGTCCTGTAGAATCCAAGCATTTGGGCATCATCTAGTCACCCAATTTCATATGATAAACAGTTCATGCGGTCGGTGAGTATCAAGAGCTTACCTATTAGATTTTACATGTTTCGTACAAGAATTCAATCGCATATGGAAATAATTCACTAGTAATATGAGGGCACTATTACTCATAATACCCCATACTTCTTTCACTACTTCAGTAGTTACTTATTCGATCCCTCATCATCTTAGACAAATGAACTCGAGTTCAAGTTTAATTTTATATACACAATAACATTCAATTGTATGAGTGACTTGTGTATATAAGTTATATTGTTCATTTTCAATCATCTTTCCGTTCTACTCGAATCTATTGGTTCTATATCAGTGGCTTTCCTATACATACGATGCATTGTTGAATTACTCATGGCTATTCAAATGAAAAGTTAATTTCACTTTTTGGGATCTCATGCAATGAAGAAGCAGTGAACCGTCTTCTATTTATATTCCTCGATGCAAGAGGCGATTGATAGTGTGAGAGAGTCAATCTTCTGACTTCTTCAGCGTACTTTATTTCAAAAATCAATATCACATGCGTATAAGATATGAATATAAATTCATAGTCATATATTGATGAAATTATTATAACTATCGAGTTATATTACAGTACATAATTAGTATCATATTATACGTAAACCTATAGCTTTAACATGTTTCTCATATAAGTCTCTCGATATTGCATTTGTAAAGAATCAAGTATCATTTCACGAGAAGGAATGTATTACAATCTTTTTACACTTGCTACTATGTCTCTCAAAAAGTTATACTTGATGTTAATGTATTTTGTCGGTTACGACGTTCTTCGCTGGAGCTGGAGTCGAGGTCACTGGTCGGGGCAATAGCTACTGCTCGAAGCTTCGCAGTTCTTAGATATTTTTTTGTTTCCGTCGACCTCGCCAGAGTAGAGAGAAGAAAAAGAGGAGGCGTGGGGTGGGGAGTTTTGGTTTTGCCAGTGGTCGTTGTGCGTGAGGGCTCCATTTGGTGGCTACTGGCTCGTTCTTGCTAGAAAGGGGATGCCCAACAACTCTCTCCTCGTCAGTGGTTTCCTTGATGGTTCTCGTCAGTTCACGAGAAGAGGGAGAAGAAAGGGGCTCAAGTTTTGGCGGTAGATCTCTCACCGTCTCTCATTGATAGAGGAGAACAGCAGTGTCGAGAAAAAAGCCAAGGGGTGCGGCTACTATCTCAAAGAGAGAGGAGAAATGAGGTGAAACAAGTTAGGGTTGGTCTTTTGGGATTTGAATAAAAAGATAAAGCATTGATCGATCTTTGACATTGAATGGAATTTGATGGACGATCATGATTTAAGGTTGGGGTTGATCGGGTAGATGAACGAGTGAGATTGACAGATGGAAATTTTAATGGGATCAAATATGGATATAATTGAAATGACTTGTATGGAATTTGGCTAGATTTGAAATGAAATCTAACTTGAGGAGGCTAGAATTGAAATCAAATTGGATAAAAAGGGTTAGAATTTAAATAATTAAAGGGAAGATTAATTGAATTGATATTTAATTAATAATGTACTACACATAAATAATATTTTCTATATAAAAATACTTTTTAAGACCTTAAATCGATAACTAATATAATTTTTTAAAAGTTTTTTCAGCTGATAAGTATAATTATTATTTTGATAAGGAAAATAATTACAATAAATTTTGTAAATTATGAATAGTAAAATATAATTATTTACATAAAATTACTTTCAATTTTGACCCGTAAAATGAAGGGAAAAGATTTTGCAATAAATATTCAGTAAAATAGCAATTCAGGAATATCTCTAAGTCGGTCAATATTGGATGTCAACAGCTGCCCTTTCGTTGCTTGAGAATGAAAAATGAATTGTCGGGTAACCAATGTTGACTGAGTAACCGATTTTATCCGACCAACAAAATGTGTCAATGGGATTAATTGAAATTATATAGAGTTGAAAAATATATGGCCTAGACTTTGATATTAATTTGCCTACATATCTTCGTTATTATGAGAATCAGGTAGTTTGTATTCTAGATTTAGCAACAAATAAAGCTCTTAAAACTGAAATAACAGTACAAGATTTAAGTGGAAACGATAACGGCTTCAATGGATAAGATTAGAGCAGCGAGGTGGAATGAATAACACAAAGGATCGGAAAAAAAGAGATTGTATGAGTAGCAAAGAGTTGAGAAGACCTTTATTGCGGTCTATATTAGTCAATAGTCATATCGGAAAGGGCCATTGATCTTGTTTACAATATATCAGCCTCTGCTAATATGTAACTGGTACACATTAGGATAATGATAAACATAAATTAAATATTTAGGCCATGAAATGATGTCTGTAGGCCATGAAATATTATGTGTTTGGACGATGACACCTTCAGATATAAATAGTGAGTAAAAAGAGTTTATCTGTTCTAATGTACTTCGGCCATTTAGTGATACTTGTGACTTGATTCGATAGAAATTCCCTGTAGACTTTTTGAGCTCCATTTGACTTTAATCAACAGTAGCTCCAATAGTTCTCGAGCTCTATATAATTTCCGAGCTCAATGTAGATGCAACTCTTAGGCGCGTGAAGTTCTGCCATAATGCACTCTTCAGGCACATGTAATATCTCCGTCTCATTTATTCTTCGGTCAAATGCAATATCTTGGTCTCATGTAAATCTTGGCCTCAATGCATTCTTTAGGGATATGCATTTCTCGGGCACGTGAAATTCTCAAGAACATGCAATTCTCTGGCACATTCAATCACCAGCACAATGCTATCTTAGGCACACACAATCTTGGACACAATACAATTTTCTTGGCTGATGCGAATCTCGAGCGCATGTAATTCTCGGGAACATGCAATCTCGGGCATAATGCAAACTTAGGTGCAATACAATATCCGGGCACAATGCTCTGGCACATGCAGTTCTTGGGCGCAATGCAATCTTCGACACATGCAATTCTGGGACATATTCAATCTCAGACTAGTGAATTTTTTGGGCACGATATGATAGTTGAGAGCATTAAGTAGCTTACTCCTCCTCTTTATATTGAAAGTATCAATTGCCATGATTAGCAATTGTAGTATAGAGTATCTTGTGGCTCATCTTTTTGTAGGGGCACATATGCTTTTTTTGGTGATTGTTTCGCTCAAAATAATGTAACTTGACCTTTTGTCTTATCTATATAATAGTGTGCCACTTGTTGGTGATTGTCGGGCTGTGTATAAGGTAGCTTGAGTCTTCAAGCGATGTTGAAATTAATTCTTGTATATGTACTTGTCTTTTCTTCATTCAAAGAAAAATTGTGTGTTTATAAATGGGGGAGGTTGATCTACTTTGATCGATGTGCTCTGTTTGACTTGACATCTAGAACTTTTCTGGGAATTTGCTTTGATGTAAAGTATAAATAGGAAAAATAAAGTTTGAAAAGGTTTTTGAAAGCATAAAATTATTTAGGCTGTGTAAAGTTTTGTTGAACCTTTGACCATGGCACAATTTGAGACTTTACAAGGGAAAGGTTCTTCCAATTCTGATACTCACCATAAAATTTTGGAAAATCATTCAAAAAATTTAGTTCCTGCATAAAACATCTGTTATTCTGATATGTTTTGTAGATTATAGCTTGATTGCTATGAATTTTTTAGAGGCCCAATCTTTATTTGTACGAAAATACTCTTTGAAAGAATTTTTGAGACTCTCTAAAAAATTCTGCCGAGTTTCATGATCAAGGGATAATGATAATTTTTATTAGGATTTGACTAAACTCCATAGTAGTGCCTACTTATCTCCCCTAAATGGAAATTAGGTCAAACTTAGTTTCAAATTATAAAACAAAGACATGAAACAGACTTAGATGTAGTATCTCTTCACAACATCTAAATTGATAGATTTGGGCTAAATTTCCCTGTCCATTTATGCCAATATGAGTGCTCCACCTGTCAACACCCGAAAGACTACATTTTAACATTGTCAGTTTGGTGAAAATTTACCATTTTTTAGTCTTGATTTGGGAAGATCCGCTTCAAAACCAATTCGTGTGAGAAGTTTCAAGGTATGACCTTCTTGTGGAAAACTGTGACCGTTCTATTTTGATAGAGTTGACCATGATAGACGACTTTAATTCTTCTTTCATCAATTAATGCAAAATTGCCTGACCGCATTTACACCCATTTAGTATCGCTTATCTCTACCTCTTGAATGATTCTCAGATATGGTATCTCTACATCAACAGGTATAACAACTTTCTTACCATCTATACTAGAAAATAAAGTGTAGCCATGGTAAAAGTTCTGATGGTAGTAAAATACCCCAACAAAGCAAAGGGCAACTTTTCATGCCAATACTTGTAATTATTGATCATCATGCACAGTATCATCTTGATGTTTTTATTTTCAGCCTTAATCGCTCCACTCATTTCTGGTCTATACGTTGTCAAGTTTCAGTGATTGATCTTAAACTTCTCACACAATGCTCTCATCAAATCAATATTTAGGCTGGTTCGTTGTTAGTTATGATTGACTCAATAATTCTAGACCTACAAATAATGTGATTCTTGACAATATCATCTACAACTACCTCCATCACCGACTTGTGAGAGGTGGCTTCGACCCACTTTGTGAAGTAGTCAATTGCAACAACAGTGAATTTATGTTCATTGGATGTTACTGTTTTGACTTGACCAATGATATCCAAGCCCCAAGCTTCAAATGGACAAGGTGAACTAGTAAGATACAGTTTGTTGGGATGAACTCAGATCATATATGTATGAATCTAACATTGATGAAATTTCTGAACATAGCGAATACAGTTTGTCTCGATGGTTAACCAGGATTATCCTAATCTCGGAATCATTTTTTTAGAGTAAAACCATTCATGTGAGGATCACATTATCCTGCAAGTATCTTTTCAACCAACCTACTAGTTCTTTAGCATCGGCGCACCATAGCAAACCCAAATCGAAAGTCCTTATATAAAGGACTTCTCCACTCAGAAAAAAATTATTTATTAACCTTCGAACCATGCATTTTTATGCATTTGTTTCATCTTCTGGATATTCAGTGTTCTTTAAATATTCTTGAATTTCATTGTACCAAGGCTTTCCATTAGGCTCCTTATCTACATGAAAGTAATATGTTGGTTGCTCATATATATAGATGAGTGTAAATGGGATCAATGTGATTATTATTAGGATGCTGAATCATAGATAAAGTGGCTAATGCACCTGCAAAATTATTTTGGATTTTTGGTATATGCTTGAATTCCGTCTTGATGAACCTTTTTTACAACTTATGAACACACTCCAAATATTCAAAGAACTTCTGATTCTTGGTCACACGCTAACCTCAAATGCAATCTTCATATTCAACCATATGATTTGAGTAAAGGAATCTGAGTTTTGTTGATACCAGATAATGTTTACCAATTCTTGAGATTAGAACAACTCTGATGCCACATCCGCTTATATTTTAGCTCCATCAAAGAACAACTCCAACCATCATATTCTTTAGAGTTATATTTCCCCCCACAAAAGCTACTTCTTTATATGGAAAGTAAGTTTTAAAAGTTCTATACTATTCATCTCCTGGTTCTCTGCCATATGATATACTAGTGCATGTGCCTTCACTTCTTTTTGTATGACATATAATATGTCAAACTCTCATAATAGTATCTACCATTTAGCCAATTTTCATGTAGACGTGGGCGTTTGAAATATATACTTAAGAGGTTTCTTTCATGAGATTAGATAAGTAATGTTTGAACAAAGGTAGTGTTGCATCTTTTGGGTAGCCCAAGTTAAAACAGAACATGTTCGTTCCAATATAGAATATCGGGCTTCATATAATGTGAACTTCTTGCTCATGTAGTATATTGTATACTTCTTTTTTCCTATTTTATCATGTTGTCCGAAGATGGAGCTAAATACATTGTCTAATATTAATATGTATAACAGCAATGATCTACACGATTCGAGCAAAACTTACAGAGAAAGGTTTGATTAATAAATACTCTTTGATCTTGTCGAAAGCTTTTGACATTTGTCGGGTCCATTTTACATCAGTGTCCTTCTTCAACAGTTTTAAAATTGGCTCACATATGATAGCAGACTGGGCTAGGTAATTACTAGTGTAGAAAGTTGTCCCAAGAAAATCATTACCTTTGTCTTACTCTTCGAGAGAGGAAGATAACAATTTCTTTGATCTCTGATGGATCCAATTTTCTACCTCAGCAGCTAACAATCATGTATCTTTCCAAAAGGACAACCAAACACACATTTTACATGATTAAACTTCATATTATACTTGCACAGTATCGAAAAGAACTTTCATAGATCATCCCAATAATTTAGACACTTCTTTGACTTGATGATGATGTCATCCTCATAAACTTTAAAGTGTTCATTGCTCTCATGTACGTAGCCCTAACATTTATTAACCTAAAAGGCATCACCTTGTAGTTGTAAACACCACACAGTGTGATGAAAGAAGTTTTCTCTACATCGTCCATGTGAATCTCGATTTGATGATAACCAATGACAGGAGGCCTCCTTAAAGGTGTTTTCATGATTCCTCACCAGTATAGGGACTCAGTCCTCTGGAGAGTTGAAGAACTTGTCCAAATTGTAAAAGTACACACAGTTTTAAAATATGTCCATGTCAGAGAAGTTGGTAGGGCGCACTATACTTCTCCAATCAGAATCGCTTAGGATGTTTTGTTTGATGGACAACAATATCATAGTATATATCAAACAAAACATCACACATTACTCATTCATTAAAAACAAAAATACCAGCAAGGATCAAAACAACAAGATATTGAATCAAGGGCTTTCAGTTCTTCTTGTGATTTGTTGTTTTTATATTTTCTTGTAATTATTCTAAAATTGTAGGATTCGTTTTGAAGTGATTAGAAACATATCAAACGTTGGGTGTTTCCTTGTAAAAGCTTTAGTTACGGGTAACTTAGTTTCTTATTGAGCAGTGTTGCATCTGCTCGTGCTCAGCTAAGTGATAGGGTGTATTGCTTAGTGAAGAGTCTAAAGGGTTAGTCTTTTGTTGTGTAACCGACTTTTACTTTTTCTTGTGAGAAGATTAGTGAAAGTGATTTGAAAAGTCCTATTGAGAACAGGTCGTGGTTTTACTCCCTTGAGCAAGGAGGTTTCCACATAAAAGTGATTGTCTCTTTTACTTTTGTGTTTGTATTGTTATTTACCGCTTTGTAGTATTACGGAGACCAGGTCCCATCTTAGTCACGTGGACGCATACATTCCAACAAGTGGCATAAGAGCTTGACTTTTCACTTTGGTTAACACCAAGAAAAGAAAGATCCTGAAGGAATGGCTGCTCCACTAAATTTGGAAGAAGGTCAATCATCAACAAGGCCACCTCGCTTCAATGGTCACTACTATGTGTGGTGGAAAAATTGAATGCATGACTATATAAATGTTGAAGACTCTAAATTGTGGGACTTTATTCTGGATAGACCTCACATCCCCTTGAAAGAAGTATAGGATGGAGCACTTACCATCTATGAAGTGAAGACTAGAAAGGAGTGCACCAAGGCTGATCAAAAGAAGATTGAAAAGAAATTTAAGGCGAAAAAGATTCTGGTATGTATTGTTGGTGCTGATGAATATAATCGGATCTCATCTTGTGAATCCGCAAAAGAAATTTGGGATTGCCTTCAAAAAGGGTAAAAGAATCAAAGGTGGACATTCTTACTACTTAATATGAGAATTTTGTGATGAAGGAAGGTGAAACCATTTTGGAAATGAAATCTCTTTTCATGGCTATCACAAATAAGCTTAGAGTACTGGGAGAACCAATTCCTATGTACAAGCAAATAAGGAAAATCCTCAAGGTTCTTCCAAAATCTTGGGAAAGCATTGTGGATGCAATTACTGAGGCAAAAGATTTAATGACATCGTCTATGGATGAGCTCATAGGAAATTTGCAAACCTATGAGATGAATAGGAAGCAAGGAGCTGTTGGAAAGGAATCAAAGAAGGAAAAGAACATCGCTTTGAAATCTTCACAAAGTGAAATGTCAGAGGAAGAAGTTGAGATGGCATACTTGACAAAATGATTTCAAAAAATCATTAAAGAACAGGGTGGCTTTCAAAAAAAGGGGAACTACTAGCAGAGTGGCAGCAACAAATGACCTATGTCACAGATGTGTAAGACAAGTCACTTTATGAGAGAATGTACAAGTCAAAAGCAAGAGTCTCATGAAATGAGGAATCGTAAGAAGGAACTGGTCCGAGACAACTTTCGAAGGAAGACACATGCTGATCAGATGGTGAAGAAAGCATTTGCTGTATGGGTTGATGATTTGAGAATAAACTGAAGAACAGGAAGATGTTTCGATGTTGGCTGTCGAAGATAATGAAAGCATTTTCAATCAAATGTTTTCGTTGATGGCAAGATCAGATGATGAGGATGATTCACCTGAGGTAACTCTTTTTGAATTAAAAGATTATCAAGAAAATATGTCTACTGAAAGTCTGGGGAAACTTGCTGCTTTGCTAATTGATTCGGTAGATGGAAGATCTACTGAAAACTTGAGGCTAAATGAAGAATTAAGTCTATTTGAAAATGAAAAGGCAGCTTTTCCAACACAAATTTTTGAAATGAGTAGAAGGATAGGGATACTAGATTCTAACCATCATGTTGACAAAGAAAAACCAAGTACCTTTAAACATGAAAAAATAAAGATTAGTATCTATGAAGAAGAGTTAGAGAACAAACTCAAAATCTCAGAGAATAAGTTAGCGGCATCTCTTGAAACAAATTCTCAGCTAAAGAAAGATCTTAGGAAAGTCAAAGAAGAGTTAAGTCATTCTCTAAAATGGACTGATTCTTTCAAGATTCTCTCAGATTTCTCTCAGCAAAGTTTCAATGGAACAAGGGGTCTAGGGAGCAAAACAATCGAACCACCATACAATCCTCATAGTTTAATATGTATCAATGGCTGATAATCATCTATGTACTCAATGTGCAAGAAATGGTCATATGAAAGAGGGGTGTGATAAACTGAAAGAAGCTTAGAAGAGGCATGTAGAGTTTGTAAAATCAGAAAGTTGTCAAACTGAGTTTTGTCGTAGTTATAAAAACTTCTTACCCCCTTAGGCTGGTAGATTTCTTATCAAGTCGTTTGATAGTTAATGGGAACTCCGCATGAAGTGGGTTCTTAAAACTAAGAAGTCATTATTGTGCAGAAGAGATGAAGGATTTAGTGCTTGTACATGAATAGTGGATGCTCCAGACACATGACAGGCGATACTTCAAACTTTCTCTCTTTGCAGGCACACGAGGGTGGTGGTGTTTTTTTGGTGGTGGCAAGAAAGGATCTACTCTTGGAATTGGAAAGATATTCAAGTCTTACAGTAACTCAATCAACAATGTGCACTATGTGGAAGTTCTCAAGTACAATCTTTTGAATATATCTCAGATGTGTGAGAGAGGAAATGAAGTCAAATTCATGATAGACAAGTGCTTGGTGACAAACTGTGTAACTAGAAAGTGGTGATGTCGGCTAAAAGGGTAAGAAATATGTATTTAGTTGATCTGGAATCCATAAAATGAGATGATATCTCGTGTCTAAGAGCTCAAATTGATGAATTCGAGTTGTGGCACAGACGTCTTGATCATGTATGTTCTACTCTTCTGAATAAACTTGTGGCAGGGGACCTGGTTTGTGGACTTCCCAAAATGATGTTTACAAATTCTTAAGTATACGATGCTTGTGCAAAGTTTAAACAAACAAAGTCCTCATTCAAGGCCAAGAAAGGAGTCAGTACTTCGAGACCTCTTGAATAGCTTCACATGGACTTGTGTGGACCAATAAGAGTGATGAGCAGAGAAGGTAAGAAATTTATTCTTTTTATTATTGATGATTACTCGAGGTATACATGGGTGATGTTTCTGAGAACAAAGAATGAGACAGCCAAACAATTGATTGTGTACTTCAAGGCCATTCAATCAAGATTGAATTGCATAATTAGAAGCACCAGATCTAATCATGGCACCAAGTTTGAAAACTCTCAGGTTTAAGGCTACTACAGTGAACATGGAATAAATACAACTTCTGAGCACCCAAAACATCCCAGCAAAATGGAGTGGTAGAAAGCAAGAATCGAACGCTGGTAGAAATTGCAAAAAATATGTTGATTGACTCTTGCCATGAGTTTCTGGGCTGAAGCAGTTAATACTGCTTGTTATGTGACAAACAGATGTCCTATTAGGTGTCTAATCAAAAAGACTCCTTACGAGGTGTTAAATGATAAGAAATCTTCATTATCTCATCTCAAGCCATTCGGTTGCAAGTGTTTTGTTCTAAACAATGGGAAGAATGATATTGGAAAGTTTGATGCCAAAAGTGATGAAGGTGTTTTTGTGGGATACTCCTCTACTAACAAGGAATATCGAGTCTTTAATAATAGAACAAACTGTGTGGAGGAAAGCGTGCATGTGAAATTTGATGAGTTCAGAACAAAGGGTGACAATGAAGATGATCATGAAGTGGAAGAATTGACTGAAGATAATGAAAACACACAAGAAGTAGAAAAAACACATGCTAAATCAACTGAAGGACCTGTTCCTCTGAACATTCATACAGAAACCGGTCGCATAACAGTGAAGAAAATTCCGATGCTGATAGAGAAGAGGAGATTACTAGAAAGTGTCGGTGGAAACATCAATCTTCACATCCACTAGACAATCTAATTTCTCCCTTGGAGTCTAGAATTCAAAAAAGGTCAAAGACACTTCATCTGGTGGCTTTTTCAGGATTCATATCTCATATTGAGCCAAAGAGTATTAAAAAAGCTTTAAAGGATCCTGACTGGGTGTTGTCTATGCAAGAGGAGCTTCATCAATTTGAATGAAGTAAAGTTTGGCACCTGGTCGCCTGACCAGTTAACAGAACTATCATAGGAACTCGTTGGGTATTTCGAAACAAACTTGATGAAAATGGAATCATTTTCAGAAATAAATCAAGATTGGTGGTACAAGGTTATAATCAAGAGGAAGGAATTGATTATGAAGAAATATTTGCACCTGTTGCTTGAATGGAGGCCATCAGAATTCTTATTGCTTTTGTTATACACAAGGAAATCAAATTATTCAAGATAGACGTAAAAGTGCTTTTCTAAATGGAAATTTGAAAGAGGAGGTGTATGTTATATAGCCTCCAGGTTTTGAAGATTCTGAGTCGCCTGATCATGTACTTAAATTGGATAAGGCACTATATGGGTTGAAATAAGCTCCTCGAGGTTGATATGAGAGGTTGTCAAAACTTCTATTGACAAATGGGTTCAAAAGAGGCAAAATAGATAAAACCTTCTTTCTGAAAACTAGGGAAAAGGAATTGTTGATTGTGCAGGTGTATGTTGATGACATAATTTTTGGAGCAACTTCAAATAGTCTATGCAAGGAGTTTGCGGAGTTGATGAGCAGCGAATTTGAGATGAATATGAACGAAGAACTTACATTCTTTCTAGGACTGCAAATTAAACGATCCCCTCAAGGTACCTCAATATGTCAAGGGAAGTACATCAAAGAGCTTCTAAACAAGTTCAAAATGATGGATGCAAAGGTTCTGGACACACTAATGAGCACAAGTGCAAGATTTGATAAAGATGAAGCAGGAAAAGAGGTTAAACAAACAATGTATAGAGGAATCATTGGATCTCTTCTATATTTCACAGCTAGCAGACCAGATATACTGTTCAGTGTGGGGTTGTGCACTAGATTTCAAGCTGCATCAAAAGAATCACATCTGAAAGCAGCCAAAAGGATTCTGCGATATTTGAAGAGAATGCAGGACCTGGTCCTCTTCTATCCAATAGGTGACTCTTTTGAACTTATTGGGTATGCTGATGCTGACTATGTGGGTTTCTTAGAGGACAAAAAAGTACTTCAGGAATGGCACATTTCTTAGGATCAGCGTCACTTTCATGGGGAACGAAGAAACAAAACTCGGTGGCCTTGTCTACGGTTGAAGCAGAGTATGTTGTTGTTGCTGCCTGTTGTGCTCAATTTTTGTGGATCAAGAAACAACTGAAGGATTTTGTAGTGCTAGCATAAACTATTCCTCTTCTATGTGATAACATGAGTGCAATGAATATGGCAAAAAATTCTAGTGCAACACAAAAGGACCAAGCATATCAATGTGAGACATCATTTCTTGCGTGACAACGTAGAAAAGATGAATGTGGTGATGAGATTTTGAAGTACTGAAGATCAATTTTCAGACATTTTCACAAAGCCATTGGTAAAGGAAGGCTTCCTCAAAAACAGACTGAGACTTTGAATTGTCAAGCTCATGTAGCTCTTGAACAATGTTGCTCAGGGAACCCTTAATTGACTATGCTTACGGGGACAAGTATCTATGTTTTAATTAACTTCAAGTACTTGAGAATTCACATATTGTACCTTACTGCAGGTATACACTCATAGAGTGAATAGCTGAAAAGATGATTTTAATCGCACAAAAATTTAAGCAATCAGAGCATAAGGAGGATCTGGTCCCTCGCAAGGTTAGTATCATTTTATATTATACTCACAACTATCTGCATCACTGCCACGTGTACCTGTCCAGTTCATCACGTCAGTTTAAAAAAAAAGGTCATCACTGTAGAGGACCGGATATCTTTTTCCTTTAAATATTTTCGTTTCTCTAAGCAAAAATCCCAAAATCTTTCTATAATCTTGCTTTCTGTTCGATTCCCTCTAAGTTCTCTTCTGTCTCAAACTTCAATCTCTCAAAATGTCTAAGTCAAGTTCTTCATCTCACAATCAATCTCCACAAAAATCGAAAAACCTAGTTTATTTGATTTCTCAATCCCTATTATAGAAAAGTCACCAGTATTTCCTTTGTGTGGAGAGGGAACTGTCTTTCCTTTAAATCCAATCGAAGGGGGATCTGCACCTCCTAGTCTGGACGGAGCACCGTGTTCTCCTACATTGGTTTTGTCTGAGGGAAAGTCTCATCCGTCTAAAGCGCAATCAGTGGCGAAGCCTAGTTCCAGATGCGGTTCTAACAAATTTGACGGTGCATCTATAGCACTGTCATCCTCGATGTCTGAAAGATTGTTCGAAGGGGACTTGCTAGAAGGAAATGGACTGAAATCATGTATATTTACTGCAGGGGATGAATTGGTTTCTATACAAAAAAGTCTGGCATCACTTAGATATGAGTCTCATCCTTCATTGTTAAACAAGGAGTTCAGGTCCCCAAAAAAGTAGCCATCTAAACAAAAACCCATTTTTTATCATACCCCCAAATCATTTGATGTGGATTCTGAAGGGGAGGAAGAGGAGCAAGAAGTGCCTCTCAAATGGAAGACACAAGGAACACAAGGCAGTAACTTACCTCTTGTCAAAGGGGTGGATGAAATATCTGAAGTGGGAATGCTGATGATTTGATATAGATGAGTGTGGATAGTGATGAAGAAATAAAAGGAAAAGGGAAAGGAAAACAGGTTCAGTCTGATAAGGAAAAGGGAAAAAGAAAATATAGTACTAGGAGTGTTACATAAAAGTTGCTTGGAAGTGCTATGGTGGAAAATGCTTTACAGACTCAACGAAGAAGACAATAACGAAGTCAATGGTAAACTCAAGAGAACCTTGTTGTTGACCCGGTCCCCATTAAGGAAAGCGACTCCAAATCATAAAATAATTCAATGTTTGTCGCAAAGCATAGGAAAGTGTCGGGTGATAAAAGGAGAAGAAGAAATCTGAAGTGTCACCCGTAAAGGGATCTGTACCTAGGTTAAAGGTTGAAAAATATCACTTGACAAGTGAAGAAAGGGTTGGAAATCTTAAGTTACAAAAGGTGCTAAATGGTCGAGTGTTTCCTAAAGACATTCTGACAGAGCATGGCATGGGAGCCCTTGTTGATGCTGTGGCAATACAGGAATGGGGACAACTTTTTGAACCCCTTGTTCCATACCTCCACAAACCAGAAGTAAGCGAGTTCTATTACAATATGAACTTTCTTGAGGATGGTAGTATTGTTACATCTGTCAAAGGGGTAAAAATTCATCAGATGAGGAATCGTTGGGAATTATTCTGAGTGTACCTATTGGTGGAATTTGAACCATTGAGCGATGCAAGCCTTCTAAGGCATTTACTGAATTCGCGTTAAAGAAAGGAGAATCCAAGCAGGTTGGGGTACTCAAAAAGTATCTAAAGGGGGAGTACCAATTACTCTTTGAGTTTGTCAACAAAGTCATGGTACCTAGGTCTGAGAAACGCACCGTTTCATCTGCTGCAGACCTCTTCCTGATGGAAAAATTGTGTGAACTTGAAGAGATAAATCTCCCAGCACTAATGCTTGAGCTCATGCATCGTGTTATGACTTGGAAAACAGGAAACCATGGAATCGCTTATGGGTATCTTCTCAACTATGTGTTCAATAACTTTGAATTACCTTTAGAAATGGGAGTACCTAGTACTGTCAAACAAATGTTCTCCAGAACTACTCTTCGAGATTGTGAATGCATCGAAGGGGATGCACCAGGTCGTTCCCAAGTTGCAGCTGTATTAGAGCAACAATCTGTTCTCAAGAGAGAGATGGATGATCTGACAGTGCTCCTGGTAGCCAAGGAAGTCGAAGTGGTTACTCTGAAGTCAGAACTGCAAAAGGTGCTTTCACGAGGACATGGTCCTAGTCAAAGTGATGACTTAGAGTTGTGCACATTAAGAGCTGAGAATGATCAACTAAAAGCTACAAATTCCTCATTGAATGAGGAGGTTCAGACTCTCAATAAGCAGCTCATTAAAGCTTATCAAGATGTAAATGAGAGAGTGATGTTACTCCTGCAAACTCTTTAACCCCCTCCCCCTCCGTCCTAAACGTGTCTTACTCTGTCCTCATGTTTCTTTTTGTTGCCTGATTTGGCCAGTTTGTGGCATAATGTAGTCTTTCTGCTCAATGGACAGTATTATTGTGATCAAATATTATGCACTGTTGTTATTAATGATATTCATCTCCTTTTGCTAAAATTCATGTGTTTGACTGTGGCCATGGCCCTGTATTCTCTTGTGCTTGTTCGTTAGTTTTAGCTATGTTTGTTGTCCCTCCCTTCTTGATGATGTCAAAAGGGGGAAGATCTGGGCTGTTGTTCATTCGCTGTTAACTAAGTGAAGCATTTCTTAACGGGGAAATACGTCTGATAATTAGGCATGGCTTAAGGGGGAATGAAGTTTTAAAATAGATCATCAATTGAGGGAAATAATTTTCACATAATGCTTTAAGTTTGTGTTGAAAGAATGTGCGTAATGAACAAAATGTCGGTTGGTTTGTCATTATCAAAAAGGGGGAAATTGACAGGAGGCCTCCTCAAAGGTGTTTCGATGGTTCCTCACCAGTACAGGGACCCGATCATCTTGAGAGTTGAAGAACTTGTCCAAATTTTAAAAGTACAGATAGCTATAAAATCTGTGCGTGTCAGAGAAGTTGGTTGGGCGCAATGTACTTCTCCAATCAGAATCGCCTAGGATGTTTTGTTTGATGGACAACAAATCTTCATAGTATATATTAAACAAAACATCACACATTACTCATTCATTAAAAACAAAAATACTAGCAAGGATCAAAACAGCTAGATATTAAATCAAGGGCTTTCAGTTCAACCTGTGATTTGTTGTTTTTATATTTGCTTGTAATTAATCTAAAATTATAGGTGTCATTTCGAAGGGATTAGAAACATATCAAACATTGGGTGTTTCATTGAAAGATCTTTAGTTACGGGTAACTTAGGTTCTTACTGAGCAGTGTTGTATCTGCTCGTGCTCTACTATGTAATAGGGTGTATTGCTTACTAAAGTGGCTAAACGGTTAGTCTCTTGTTTTGTAACCGGCTTTTACTTTTGCTTGTGAGAAAATTAGTGAAAGTGGTTTGAAAAGTCCTGTTGAGAACAGATCGTGGTTTTTCTCCCTTGAGCAAGGAGGCTTCCACGTAAAAGTGATTCTCGCTTTTACTTTTGTGTTTGTATTGTTATTTACCGCTTAGTAGTTTTACGGGGACCAGGTCCCATCTTAGTTACGTGGAAGCATACATTCCAACAACCAACAAAGGAATCCACAAATGATTTTCATGCTTAGCACAATTGTCAATATGAATGTGTATATTGGGCAATGGAAAATTATCCTTGGGATTGGAACAACATTGGCAAGCCAGAATGGATAATCCGTCAGTTGAAGCATCCGGGCCTCTTATTGCTCCTTGATTTTCAAACTCAACTCAGGCTTGTATTTTCTAAACTTCTGCTACCCTAGGGGACAAGATGTATCAATGGGAAATCGATGAGCAACTATCGAAGTGCTTAGTCTAACATGTTATACATAGGACAAATAAAAAATATCCTTGTTCTCTATGAGACTCTTGATATGCTGTTTCTTCTCATCTTCGATAATATGGATGTTTATTCATGTTTCTTGGGTTACCTACGAATTTCCCATATTCACCACTTCTGTTTCTGCTAAGTTTGAATTGAGCTTTTCCTCGATTTCCTTAATTTTTTTAGTTAACTCTTTAGGTACTTCATTTTCTTCAACCTCTTCAAAATCATTTATTTTCCATAGTCTCATATGCAATATTTTTATATCAAATTTTATTGGAAGAAAAATAACACAAATAAATAAATTTGAAAAAAGAACTTTATTGCTCAAAGCTAAACCTTAAAAGTTAAATAATGCTAGTACCTAAAACATTTAAAAAGGAAATGTAATTGAAAATTATTTTATTGAAAACTTTTTAGAAATTGTTAGAAGAATCATATTCCAATGCTACCTAGATGCCAATGAGGTCAGGATGGAGTTAAAGTCCAATTGTTGATGGTGACCTCTACTTCCTTGCATTTTCTTGGGTCCCCATTCTCCTCCTTGTTGATCACAACATTGCAGCTTTTATATTCCTCATTGGTCAATGACAAACCCTTCATGCCTGCTTGAAACTCATCAAGTGTTACTACTCTTGAAATGACAGATTGAAATGACTGGAGCAACGGGGATATAGGTTTTCTTTGTGGGTATATTATCCTTCCGTAAGTGGTTGCCAGTATGTAAACTAAAAGTGATTGGATGGTGAGTGTGTTGATTGGTTCGACTATTACTTGTGATCTGGCCTCCAAACCTTTCCCAAGTTCAAAACCAAAATAGAGCATCATGTCAATGATCTTCTGGCTATACCATGGTTCTACTTTAATATTGCCGACAAGATCCACTGTATAAAAAATCTCTCCATCTAGATAAACTTGCCCTTCGACCGCATATATAAGATGTACTCTTTCCCCTTGGACTACCACTTTTTCATGGTCTCATTTGAATTTCAAGAACCAATAAAAAATATAAGAAACTACTCAAACCATGTGAATCTAGGGGAAACCTAGTAGTAGATTGTACGAGTCTATAATATCTATGACTTAGAAAATTAAGGGGAAGGTGGTATAACCAATGAGCATGTCCAAGATTACCTCTCCATTAGTACCCCTTTGAGAACCATCAAATGCTCTCACACTCATCTTCCAAGTTTGGACCTACTATCTATATCTAGTCTTGTTAGTATATGCCTAGAGGAAAAATGTTAAAACCAGAACCTGGGGGAACCAAAACTTTGGTGACTACCTTATTATGACAATGGGTAGAAATATACAAAGATTTGTTGTGGGACATTCCTTCAAGTGGTAGCTTATCTCATTAAAGGATATCTTGTATGCTTCGAATACTTGAAAAACCATTTAGGCTACTTACCATGAGTGATGCTAGCAGGGACATACTTTTTAAGTGCAATCTTTATAAGAGAATTTTCTGATGAGTTTCTGAAGAATCCAGACACCTTTTTGTTCTAACTCTACAATCGATGGCTTAGATTTGCTAGAGCTACCTTGAACCAAGTTCTCGGAAGTGTATATTCTCCCAGATCTGATCACTCCTATCGCAACATGTGATTCTTCCACCTTTGCTTTACACGGAACAACATGGACATCATACTTGATAGGATGAGAGCTTTATGAACAGTAAATGGAGGTCTATGCATGGAGACGTCAAAATGAGCACGCCTTTGCACTAAAACAAGTGTCTTGTTGGCACCAGTCATTGTTTCTTCTGGCTCAAGGAGCCACACCATATCACCAATTTCTACCATATTAACCTGGTGGTTCGGAAGAGGATTTCTTTCCACGTTTGGCGCAGGATCATTAAGGTGGATGGCCTTTGTATCAAAAAGTTTTTGAATCATGTCTTTCAAAGATCTCCCAACATTAATGGTATGTCCCTTCATTTTGAATGATAAGCACAAGATTTGTTAGGGTAGTATCACTTCGCATAGATATCTACAGGCAAAGAAAGGATTGGGGTAACGTGGCCAACTTCTTTCAACATTTAATAAAGGTGAGTTATGGGTTTGACTTAAGAGGTATAAGTTTTAATTGGTCTTATTTCAAAATGAGGTTTATTTTTGTAGCTTGGCGGTTCAGTAGGGACTGCAAGTATGATGGTTGGACATTGTAGACTCTTACGAAGGAATGGGATGAAGAGATGTACGATATAGAGGTGGGGTTGTCATTTGATATTTAAATAGAGTTTTGATACTCTAAGCCATCATCACAGGACTTGTTTCCTTTTTCTTATGTTCCTCCACAACTCCACCGGATTGCAAGCAAGGCTTTATTGGTTGCTTAAAAGCCTCTAGGTTTATGATGTTTCCATTCTTAATGTCTTCTTAAATTCTTTCACGTAACTTGATAATTTCTGCGAAAAACTTTTCTCAACCACGAGCAACATTTTATCATAGTACTGCGGTTCCTAGGCATGGATGAAGAAATCTTTCATCTGAGATTCCTCCTATCCTCCATGTGAGGTCTAGCTTTAGTCGCCTCAGACCTCCATTTAATGGCATAAATATCGAAAGAATCCTCTAGACTTTTTTTTCAGATTTCTGATATAGAATCAGTCAGACACATTTTCCATATTGAATCCAAACCTATTCATGAAATCTGTAGCCATAACCACCCAATAGCGATGGTCTTATTCAATGTACCATGATAAGGCTTCCTATTTAGACTCCTCGTGAAAAGATTCATTCATATTTTTTCGAACCCTTTCCACTCGTACAAGTTTGTCACAATACGTAAGCAAGTGTACTTTGGGGTCTCTGATATCATTACACATCTCAAACTTTGGAGGTTTATACCCTTCAACTAATTCAAAGTCTAGGTCCATGCATAGATATCCATGCCTCAACCCTCCTAAACTTTTGTTTCCTTTACATGTAGCACTCTACTAGACAACTTATCCAATCTCTCAGACATGATTTTTAGCTGAATATCCTTTTGAAAGGAGTCTGACTCATGGTAATCATGGGTTAAAAATGTCGCTTCAACATATCTAGGACTATGGTTGATAGAATATGTGCCTTCACTTATTAGTCAATGGACCAGGTCCCTTGACACACTAATAAGTATGAACAGAAAGTAAATGCAGTTTAAACAACACAACGATTTTACGTGGAAACCTCCTTGCTTAAGGGAGTAAAACCACGACCTGTCTCACAGGATTTTCAATCGTTTTCACTAATCTTCACAAGCAAAAGTGAAACACGATTACAACAAATGTGAGAAGAAGTTTTTAATCTCACGTTCAAGCAATAATCTCTATTGCTTAACAAGCCTAAGTAGAAATAAATCAACCCACTAAGCTATCCCATATAGACAACTTAGAATTTCAATACTACCCACTGATTCCTTTATAGTTTTAGGAATAGTTTACAATGTAAGACCAAGAGAATATATTTTTAAACAACTACACTAAATGCTCCAGAGATTTCTGCTGTTGTTTGAATAATTCTGCCGTTTGTTTGCTGATAGCCTTTGCAAGTGTTCTTGAAAAATTCTTTATCAAGTTGCAAAATCTGAAAAAGATGTTTAGGAAAGTGACTTTTATATGGACGAGTCACTTTCCTTAAACTCTTTGTCATTGGTTGGAGAAGTCTGACTTTCTGACGCCGTTGAGAAGAGTGCACCTACTTTCTGTACCTTCTCCAGCTGGCAGTCAACTGGCTCGTCACATTAGGAGCCTGGTACCTATACAAGTCCCTGACTTTGTTTCATCTTCAATACTCAAGTAAGAAACCTGGTACCTTTACAAGGTCCCTGAGTTTGTCAAATCATCAAAACTTCAAATAACATTTTCCCCCTTTTTGATGATGACAAACAATGCTCTCAGGCACCACTCCAGCTTTGTTCCCCTTCACTGTATTCCCACTCACTTTGTTCCCCCTCACTGTATTCCTCCTCACACATATAACTCAGCCACTTAGCTACTTACCAGTTTTACTTCCCCCTTTTGGCATCATAAAAAAGATATACAATAAACCAATGATGTCAACAGTAATACCAGATAAGATCAAAGCTAGAAAGCAATCAAACAGAAAGGGAAAAACATTCACAATAGATAATAACTAGAACACCAGAGGAATAAGTTAAATAGCAATCCACAATAACATTTAGTACATTAAAATCAAACTGATAACCCAACGACACAAAGATAAGACACAAAAAGAAGACACAGGGAAATATTTTAACAGGCTAGGAAGGAGGAGGTTGATGAGAAAGGGACTGGATAATGAGAGTGAGTCGAGCATTGGCAGCATCGTTTTCTTTAATTGCCTTCTCTTGTAAGCCAGTAATCTTGGCCATCAACTCACCATTTTCTCTCTCCAGGGCTTGAACCACGGAAGTACCAGGTCCCTCAGTCTGTGCAGTAAGTAGTTCAGCTTTGAGTATAGCAATTTCGGCATCTTTACCACTCAAACGCACAGTTAGCTCCTCAATCTCATGCTTGAGTTGATCCTGATCTTCTATGAGTTGAGCAGTCTTGCTCTTGGGATTGCCTCTCCCTTCAATACACTCACATTCGACAAAGGTAATCTCTGAAACAATTTGTTTCACAGTCCCAACCCTGCCAACACTCAGAGGAATTTTAAAATGTTTGAATACTTCAGGGAGAAAGTATCCGTATCCCATTCCATGAATGCCTTTCCTCTCGATAACAGTTTTGTACATGTGCTCAAGCATAAGACCTGGGAGATTTAGAGCTTCGAATCTGCACAACATCTCCATCACAAATAAGTCAGCTGAAGTCCTCTTTTCAGTCCGAGGGAGGAGAACTTTGTTATCAAATTCGAACACCAACTGGCACTCGCTCTTCATGACCTTCTTAAAAACCCCAGCAACCTTTGTTGTGGGAATCTTAGAAACCAAGGACACAAACTCAATCGAACAATTTTTTCCAGTCACAGACCCGGTCAGCAGAAGTTGCTGAAGTCCTCTTTTCAGTCCGAGGGAGGAGAACTTTGTTAACAAATTCGAACACCAACTGGTACTCGCTCTTCATGATCTTCTTAAAAATCCCAGCAACCTTTGTTGTGGGAATCTTAGAAACCAAGGACACAAACTCAATCGAACAAGTTTTTCCAGTCACAGACCCGGTCCCCTCTCTAGGTACCCTGAGAATTTTGCCCAGCAGAAACTCATCCAGATGCACTGCAATGTCATTTACTCTTGTGAGGATACTCCCATCTTCTTTTAATTGAATGTTGTAATAGAATTCGCGCACTTCTTCTTCATAGAGAATAGGAAATTTCTTGTTGAATAGATGCATCCATGATTGAATTTCCACCATGTCATGAAGAGAGTCCATGCCGGGAAGATTGATTATTCCCATATCAAAGACTCTTCCAGCCAACACAACTTGCTTTCTCAAGTTGTCAACAACTTCCTGCATGTTGACCTCCTCTTCACTCCTGTTTTGGGCACCAGGTCCATGTGAACCTCTTCCGTTTTCCTACAGAACTCTTCCTTTTGGGTTTTGTTTTCTCAACCTTCTTTGAATCCTTTGACTTTGTGTTTCCTGACCTTTTCTTCTTGCTTTTCTTTTCAACTTCTTCAGCAGACAACTCAACAACATGAGATTCAGGCATTTTAAATTTTGATACTTTAAAGGTTCTGGCACTCCTAATTTTAGCCGTAGATCTTGCACTAGCCTTTAAGGCATCAGCCATCAACTTTCGAGCATCAGACCTAGTAGTAGGTCTTCTTCTAGGAGCCTCTTCCACAACCTTTTCTTTTCCCTTCCTAGACACCTCAACCTCCCTTCTTTCAACCTTCCATTTAATGGGTTCCTCATCACTTTCAGAATCTGAGGAGATGGAAGAAGGATACCTCCCAAAATCAGGAGATTTATCAAAGATGGGTTGAGTGTCTCTTACCTCTTCCCTTTGTAAAGCCTCAGTTTTCTCAGCCCGAGCTTCTTCTCTCATCATTGCAAGACTTTCAATAACATTTCTTCACTTGCAGCCAATATGTTTGACTCAGATGATTTATTTCTTGGCAAGTCTCCTTCAAAAAGATTATAAGGCAACATTTCATGGCAAGGACCAGGTCCAGTAGGTATACTAGTGCTATTCAGATCTATGGAATAGAAGGGATTGTCAGGAGTATCTTTCTGAGAACTTGAAGGGGCACTAGATCTGGACTCTACTACTGAAGGAGAGTAAAAAGCGATAGGTTCTATTTCACTAAAGCAGTGAGCATTTGTTTAGATGTGGAAGAAGGATCAGACATATTAAACTTGAATAAGAACAAAAATTAGCTTTTTGAAGAGAAAAAGGAAGAAGGAAGAACAGATTTTGTCTTTTAACTTTTCTCGGTTTCCTTTTTTAAAAAGAAGGAATGTTGAAAGACGGATGAGAAATAAAAAAGGAGTAAAGAGGGTTTAAAAAGGATTTGAAACTGTGTCAGGTCCTTGATTTGACGTGTCGCTTGAGGGATAAGCGATGGGACTAACGGT
The DNA here is from genome assembly GCF_001406875.1 of Solanum pennellii. Lineage (NCBI taxonomy): Eukaryota > Viridiplantae > Streptophyta > Magnoliopsida > Solanales > Solanaceae > Solanum > Solanum pennellii. Next base: position 42,178,321 of record NC_028642.1, on the reverse strand, counting down.
CAGAATGACCGATGACTGACACGTGGCATTATCAACGGTCATATTTTTTCAGTTTAAAATTAATGTACAAATGCTTACCTGGATAGGCACGAGGTACCATAACACAGTTTTATCCTCATTCCCCAGTTGTTCTAGCCATGTCTTTGCTAAGCTAGTCCTTCTTGAAAGTATACCTACAATAGGTACAAAGATGATCTAATCCAGATATTAAATTATTCACACAAAGGATACCTATACTGCAAATTTAGCCATCAAGGGAATTCAACTGTTGGAAGCTATTGATATCACTTAGAGATCATCATACCCAACTTCAGCCTATTTCTCTCAAATTGATCTTTACTGAGAGCCTTGGTGAAAATGTCTGCAATTTGCTCCTCTGTTGGACTATATGTAAGCACAATATTCCCTTTCTCAACATTGTCTTTCAGAAAGTGATGTCTAACATCAATATGCTTTGTTCTCTTATGATGAACTGGATATTTTCCCATACTAACTGCACTAGTATTGTCACACATAAGAGGAATATCTTTGATGTTTATACCAAAATCCTCCAAGTGTTGCTTGATCCATAACAACTGTGAACAGCATGGCGCTGCTGCTACATACTCAGCTTCAGATGTTGAAAGAGCCACAGAATTCTGTTTCTTGGTTCCCCAAGAAATGAGTGAAGATCCAAGGAAATGAGCCATTCCAGAAGAACTCTTCCTGTCAACTTGATAACCAGCAAAATCAGCATCTGCAAAACCAACTAGATCAAAAGTGTCACCTGCTGGATAGAAGAGAACCAGGTCCCCTGTCTTCTTCAAGTATCTTAGAATACGTTTTGCAGCCTTCAGGTGTGAATCACGAGGACATGCTTGAAACCTGGCACACATTCCAACACTATAAACAATATCAGGTCTGCTAGCAGTCAGATATAGCAAGGATCCAATGATTCCCCTATACATGGTTTGATTCACAAGAGGATCAGATTCCTCTACTACAAGCTTGGAATTTGTTCCCATAGGAGTATCAATAGGTTTGGAGTCAAACATATTGAATTTCTTCAGTAGCTCCTTAATGTACTTCTCCTGACAGATTGAAATCCCATTTGATGATTGCTTGATTTGTAGGCCAAGGAAAAATGTCAGTTCGTCCATCATGCTCATTTCAAATTCCTTTCCCATTAATGATGAGAATTCTTCACACAAATGTTCTGAAGTAGCTCCAAAAATTATATCATCCACATAAAATTGAATAATAAGAAATTCTTGTTCTCTTTTTAATAAGAACAGAGTATTGTCTATTTTTCCTCTTTTGAAGCCATTTTTCAGCAGAAACTTTGACAGCCTTTCATACCTTGCTCTAGGAGCTTGTTTCAAACCATGCAGAGCTTATTCAATCTGAACACATGATCTGGTAGTTCAGCATCTTCAAACCCAGGAGGTTGTTTAACAAATACCTCCTCTTTTAAATTTCCATTCAAAAATGCACTTTTCACATCCATTCGATACAGCTTGAACCCCATGAATGCAGCAAAAGCTATTAAAATTCTAATGGCCTCCATCCTGGCAACAGGTGCAAAAGTCTCATCATAGTTTATTCCTTCTTCTTGATTGTATCCTTGAACCACCAACCTGGATTTGTTTCTAGTGATCACTTTTCATCGAGCTTGTTTCTAAAAACCCATCTAGTTCCTATTAATGTTCTGCCTGCAGGTCGAGGAACCAGGTACCATACCTTGCTTCTTTCAAACTGTTGAAGTTCTTATTGCATTGAGTTGATCCAATCTGCATCACCTAATGCCTCTTTCACATTCTTAGGCTCAATAGATGATATGAATGCTGAAAATGCAACTAGATTTCTTATTTTTGATCTAGTATGAATTCCAGAGTTCAAAGGAGAGATAAGATTATCAAGAGGATGTGATGAGCTATGTTTCCATCCTGGTCTTAAAGAAGACTGGTTGAGCTGATCAGCATGTTCTTTTTCGTCAAGGGTGTCATCATTTTCTGGAGAGTTTGATGTACTCTGACTGGAATTCAGAGTAGTACCAGGTACCTCATCACACTTTTCCACTTCATCAGCCTTTTCAGGTAGACTATGATTATTATTATCATAGTCATTTTTCAACTGTTGTTCTGCATCAGCTTCACTTCCTTCAATTTTCTGTGAATTGAACAGCTTGATCACTTCATCTTCATCATTTGATCCATTACTTTTCAAGTTTCAATCTTCATCAAATACAACATGAATGCTTTCTTCAATGCATTGAGTTCTTTTTTTGAATATTCTGTATGCTTTACTCGATGAAGAATATCCAACAAACACTCCTTCATCACTTCTAGGATCAAATTTTCCCAGATCATCTTTTCCATTGTTCAGCACAAAACATCTACACCCAAATGCCCTAAGATAGCTCAGCATAGGCTTTCTGTTGTTGAGCAGCTCATAGGGGGTCTTATTAAAAACAGCTCTTATCAGACACCTGTTGGTAACATGACAAGCTGTGTTGACAACTTCAGCCCAGAAACTTTGAGGTAGATTTTACTCAATGATCATGGTTCTGGCAATGTTCACCAAGGTTCTGTTTTTTCTTTCCACCACTCCATCTTGTTGAGGAGTTCTTGGAGCAGAAAAGTTATGACTAGTACCATTCTCCATGCAAAATTGATCCAGTTTTGAGTTCTCAAACTCAGTTCCATGATCAGATCTAAGCACTCGACGTCACAAATAGCAATAAGAAGGGGCAAGGGGTTCACCCACTTTCACGAGTTTCATAGGTTCAAGAGATCCCACTATAGAAGTGGTACAGCAATGAACATAGGGATGATACTAGGAAATATGGTCCGAAGAATCTCGATAGTAGATCCCACAAATCACTTGATTTAATTTAGTTTGAATCATTTTGAAGAACACCACCAATTCTTCAGGTGTTTCTGCTTTTGATCTTAGGAATCTTGTCCATGTATATCTTGAGTAATCATCAACTATCACCAGAATGTATTTCTTGCCATTTCTACTTTGAACCTTCAGAGGTCCACATAAGTCCATGTGCAACAGCTCTAGTATTCTTGATGAGGTTACTTGCTTCTTTGGCTTAAAGGATGATCTGATTTGTTTTCCTTTGACACAAGTTTCACATATTTTATTTTCAGCAAACTTCAACTTTGGCAGACCTCGAACCAGGTCCTTAGAAATCAGTTTATTCAATAGAGATGAGCTTACATGCCCTAGCCTGCGATGCCAAAGATCAGCATTTTCATTTTGAGCACTAAGACATGTCAGATCATCTCCATGAGACCTTTCTAAATTGGCCACATACATGCTTTTACTTCTGAAAGCAGTGAGAATCGCTTTCTTTGAAGTTAGACTGATCACCGTGCACTTCTCAGAAGTAAACTTGACTGCATTTCCCTTGTCACAAATTTGAGATACACTCAAAAGATTGTACTTCAACCCATCAACATGATACACATTGTCAATTGATTCTTCAAAAGACTTTCCCACTTTACCAACTCCCAAAATGTACCCCTTCTTTCCATCACCAAAAGAGACACCTCCTCCCTGAAGTGTCTTGAGTGAGAGGAAATTTTTGATGTCACCAGTCAGATGTTTAGAGCATCCACTGTCCATATACCAACATTGACTGCTGCTCCTCTCACTCACCTGCAACAAGAATCGCTTGTTAAGCTTGGGAACCATTTCAATTTGAGTTCCCAGAAAGCAGATAAGGGAGTGATCAGGTTGTATCTAGTTCAATAGGGCAGTTTTTGAATCTTTCTAACAAAGGACTTTGGAGCAGAAACAGATTTTTTCTTTGAAAATCTATCAGTTGAGACATGTTTTGGAGGACCAGGTCTCTCTTTTGATACTCTTTGCCTTTCAGTATAATTAGAGAGTCTTTCATGAGAATTTCTCCAGCCAGCACACTCTCCCTTTAAATGCCCATTTTTACCACAGTGAAGACAAAGCAGATTGTCCGACACAAAACATACTTACTGTGAGGGTTAAAGGGAGGAGTCATATTCAAACTTCCTAGAACTTTCTTATTGAAATTACTCTGATTTGTTGCACTTGACAGCAACTTCATGATTTCGTCCACTTAAGAGATTTTTCAAGTTCTTCCTTAAGTATGACATTATCCTTTTCTAAGTTGTTGATTTTCTCCAAAGCCAGTCCCAGATTTTTCTCTGTGGTTTTCAGTTTTTCTTCAGTTTCAACTTGTAAACCATTTGACCTTCCAATTAGCTTTTTAGCTTCTCCAGTTATCTGAGTCAACTGTTTTTAAGTTCAATGTTGTCAGACTCTAGAGACACCATTTTTACTTCAATTTTCAACATTTTCTCCTCCAATTTAACCTTGTTTTCAGTTAAACTGTCAAGTTCAACATTCATAATGTCTCTTTTAGAGGTTAACTCAATTACTGAATCAATCATAACATTTGCTAATGTTCTCAATTTTTTAAGAGAATAATTATTCAGATCCTTTTTCATATCAAGAAGAGTTACCTTTTCATCTTCTTCTTCATTTTCTGTATGAGCCATGAAAGCAAACATTTCATTGAATATTGTTTCCTCTTCATAAACCGCCACCATAGACACATCATTTAGTTCATAAGGATCTTCTGAGTCACTTGAAGAGTCGCCCCATGCAGCAAGAGCCTTTTTGACCACATAGTCAGCAGCAGCTTTGCGATCATTTTTGCTGAGTACCAGGTCCCGTCTCTTCTCTTTGTCACTTCTTGGTTTTTGATATTCCTTGTTTTCAGTTTTGAGTAAAGGACACTCTCTAATAAAGTGCCCAGGTTTTCCACACTTGTAGCGAGTATTATTTTGAGTAGCATTTCGAGGACCACTTGTTCCTCTTCTAAAACCTTTGTTCTTTTTAACAATTTTTTGAAACCTATTGATCAGATAAGCCATATCATCATCACTGGAGTCTTCATCAGATTTGAATTTCATAATCAAAGATTTATCCTTTTTGACTTCCTTCTTTGACAAATCATGATTTCGATTCATCTCATGAGTCTTCAGATTTCCAATGAGAGCATCCATTGTCAGCACCTTCAGATCTTTAGCTTCAATGATAGCATCAACCTTGCTTTCCCAGGACTTTGGAAGAATTCGAAGCACTTTCCTGACTTGCTTGCTCATACTGATAGGTTCCCCAAGGCTTCTCAACTCATTTGTGATAGACGACAATTTTGTAAACATCTCATGAATGGTTTCTCCTTCTTTCATCTTGAAGTTTTCATACAAAGAGGTAAGCATATCAATCTTTGATTCTTTTACTTGTTCAGTTCCTTCATGAGCAGTTTTTAAATAATCCCAAATTTCCTTTGCAGACTCACATGCAGAGACACGATTGAACTCATCAGGACCTATCCCACAGACAAGAAGAGTTTTTGCCTTATAACCCTTTTCTATCTTCTTCCTATCAACTTCATCATATTTTTGTCTAGGCTTAGGAACAAGCCTGGTTTTCTCTCCATCCTTTTCTTCTATCATCGGAATAAATGGTCCATCTAGTACGATATCCCATAGCTCACTGTCTTCAGCCATGAGGAAATCATGCATTCTAACTTTCCACCAACTGTAGAAATGTCCATTGAAACGAGGAGGTCTTGTTGAGCACTGAACTTCTTCTAGATTAAGTGGAGCAGCCATTCTAGAGCAGATATCACTTCCTTGGTGTTAACCAAATAGAGAGTGCCTGCTCTGATACCAATTGATAGAATATGTGCCTTCACTTATCAGTCAATGGACCAGGTCCCTTGACACACTAATAAGTATGAACAGAAAGTAAATGCAGTTTAAACAACACAACGATTTTACGTGGAAACCTCCTAGCTTAAGGGAGTAAAACCACGGCCTGTCTCACTGGATTTTCAATCGATTTCACTAATCTTCACAAGCAAAAGTGAAACACGATTAAAACAAATGTGAGAAGAAGTTTTTAATCTCACGTTCAAGCAATAATCTCTATTGCTTAACAAGCCTAAGTAGAAATAAATCTACCCACTAAGCTATCCCACCTAGACAACATAGAATTTCAATACTACCCACTGATTCCTTTATAGTTTCAAGAATTGTTTACAATGTAAAACCAAGAGAATATATTCTTAAGCAACTACACTAAATGCCCCAGAGATTTCTGCTGTTGTTTGAATAATTCTGCCGTTTGTTTGCTGATAGCCTTTGCAAGTGTTCTTGAAAAATTCTTTATCAAGTTATAAAAACTGAAAATGATGTTTAGGAAAGTGACTTTTATATGGACAAGTCACTTTCCTTAAACTCTTTGCCATTGGTTTGAGAAGTCTGACTTTTTGACGCCGTTTGGAAGAGTGCACCTACTTTTTGTACCTTCTCCAGCTGGCAGTCAACTGGCTCGTCACATTAGGAGCCTGGTACCTTTACAAGGTCCCTGAGTTTGTTTCATCTTCAATACTCAAGTAAGAAACCTGGTACCTTTACAAGGTCCCTGAGTTTGTCAAATCATCAAAACTGCAAATAACAATGGTCATATGAGGGGCTTGTAGTAGGTGCATTATGGTTTAAAATTAGTTCAGCATGTTTGGGCTTGATTTTCTTGTGGTAGTGGTGAGGTGGGAATTGGGTAATTGGAAGAGTCATATAGTGGAGCTTAGTTGTGTTTGTGTGAGAGGTGGTGGGAAATCATTTGGATTAGTAGAGTTAGGTTGGGAAATATTAGGTGGAGGATTATTTGGTAAGGTTATTTGATTGGTCAGGGGTAGGTTGTCCATGTTTTCCCCAAAAGGGGTGCCGAGATAAATAGATAATTTGGCGAATCGCGCATGCTGGCCACCTTTCTCTTACTCCATAATTTTGCGTTCACGATTCGAAACCAGATCATTAGAGAGTTTTACACCCTCATAAGTTTCAACCCTTTATCGGCACTATTGTTATCAACCATTTTTCCTTTGTTTTTGTAACTTGCTATATGAGGAGTGTGAGGAGGAGAGGTCCCTTTAGATCTTGTATGGGCCAAAATGAAAAATAGATCAACCTTAGGGAATGAGAAAACACTAGAATCAAATGAAAAAGGATGTTTGGGGATTAGTTTAATATTATAATAATAACATATTGATAAAGATGCCCTAAATGCAAAGGACTTCATTGAGCTAGAGGTAAGCCTAAGACGACATATATGTGATGTGCAATGATTAATTCAAAACTTATTTGCCAATTTGAAGCTTAGAGTTAGAAAATAAAGGAAAACAACTTTATTTATTGAAGACGATTCAATTTATTACATCATAATTAAGAAAGAGCAAAATTGGAAATAAACTAAAGGGGGAAGGGATAACATAGGGAAAGCAGTGCCATTAAAAACTTCAATGAAGTTGGTCTCCAATGTTTGGCACAATATTTTGTCTCATCTCTAGATTGATATCATAGTTGTAGTTGAGGACATTGAGAGCTCATTTTATCTTGTTTTACCACCAAAACCAGGTTGACCCTTTTCGCACAAATCTCCATGTTCTGGATCCTCAAAGATATACATATAATACTTGGATGTACAGAATGGTTGTTTCTCTCGAACATCAATAGTTACCACCTTCTCAGTATAATGTCCACTAATGTGATATTGGGCCCATATGAGATAGAAAGGGTATAATTTTAAATTGTTTGAACTGACAAACAACTTGGAGAGCCAGCCGTGTATGGTTGAACACCTTTGACACCAACAATCTCGATGAATTAAAGTTCATTACCTCTTATGATTCCACAACAAGGCCTCAATTAATAATACTTCCACTGAATTTGAACACTTAAAAACCCTCTTGAATACAGGAACCAGTCTTCCGTTTCTATATGGTAGGAAAAAATTCATCCATTCGGGATGACTAAGAATTTTGTTCCCTACACCTTTCAAAATGTTTACGAATTCGTCCCTTTTGTAAAAGTGTTCAACAGCCAGAGTTGCAATAAGAAATTGAACCATTTTGACGTATCTCTTACGCTTGGTGCATGCAGACAATGCCCTTATTATTTTTTATTGTATCATGGTCACTATAGTCTTCTTATGTTGGAGCCTGCCTTGATCCATCGTTTGAACGACATAACTTAGGCTAGTGTGGATTTTTCCTTTTTTCATAGGGAAAACTAATGAACCTAGTACTGAAATAGCAAGCGCATTGAGAAGATATTTTTGCCACTTTGAAACGGAGTAAGCAAACACCATATTAAGGTCTTCATGTCCCATTCGTCTCCAAAATAAGAATATAAGAATTATAGAGAAATCCATCTCTCCTTTAAACAATTTAAATTCGTATTATGGTTCATTCCCTGGAACTACCCTAAAAATGGATAAGATAAGAAATGCTTAATGTGTCAAGAATTCCTATGATAAGACCAGGGTTCACACGGATTGATGCGCGTAGAACCAGACCTCGGAACCCTTGCTACATACCAGACAACAAACTTGGGGAGTTATTTGAGCTTGGAAAGATTGGTTCCAACCATGTAGGGCTCTCGAATACGAAGATTTACTTGGAGGAGTCTTTACCGGACTTAAAAAGGGAAAATCTTAGGTTTGGAGGGTCTAGGGGTAAAATAGTCTTTTTCCAGGATAAGGGTAGTATCGTAATTACAGTAAATATATAATTAATATATAATTAATAAGGTGGAGGGGTATTTTGGGGAGAGAGTGCCGAAATTGGGCTTTTGAAGTGAAGTCTTGCTTCACCCAGGTTCGAACCTAGGTGGAAGCAATGAATTAAAGTGATTTTTCGTTTATGTTATTGAATTAATGTAATTAATTAATAATTACTATTTATTAACTGATTTAAAATAAAAGGAAATGAGATTTTTAATAATTAAATAAAAACCTTATTTGACTAAATCCTAAAGTAGACTCCTAATCCTAAAAAACTCTTCTCTCCCACGCTCATCTCTCTCTCACGTCTCTATCACTCTCACTCACGATTATCTCTGCCAAATAATTTCAAAAAACAGTAGGTAAACTAAAGCTATTAACACTTGAAGAACTCACAACGAAAATATAAGAAAACAAACGAAATCAATCACGTAGGCAAAGAGAAGTTTGTCCGTCGAGTTGGTGTTGACTTTGAGGGGATATGGACGTGATTTTTGAAGAAGATTTTGGGCAGAAAGTCGAGGTTTGAACATCACAAAAGGTATGGGTTTTCTCACTCTTGGTCCCTTTCCTAAGAGACCCTTAAGGCTCAGATGAATCTACTCAAAAACTAGGGTTGTTCCCGTTCTTGTTGAACTCCTTGTCCGTAGTATTCCTTTGATCTAAATGTGAAATAGGTTAGCAATCATGTTGTTGGTATGGTTTCTAGTAGTTTAATTATGAAGTTTGATTTTCTTCATAATGTGTTCTTGATTATGTGTTTGGAATTGTAAGCATGTTAAGTTATGTCAACCGAAAGTATGTGAAAATGTTTTTATGGTTGAATTTTATGTGTGAATGCTTGTGTAAATCATGAGGTGTAAAAGTGTTGTAATGTTGCTGGATGAAATGGTAATTCTTGTTTGAATATATTTATAAAAATATTACACTTAAATATGCAGCAAATGATCCACGAAATGCCTTAAGAATTAACGTGTAAATGATGATAAAAAGAAGCTGAAAATAGTGCACAAATTTCCAGTATTTGGTATGTTGGGTTCGGCCAAACAAAATGGTACAAAATGAGGTGAAAAATGAATGTAAAATAAGTGATATCACTAAGGATTGAACCCAATACATCATTACATGAAAGCTACAAAAAAAATCAACAAAAGATTAAAACAAAAATGGATTGGAAGAGACTATAATTTTCAGCTCGGCCAACTTTTAAAAAAATTGAGCTTCGTTTAAAAAGTTTTCAAAGTGTGAGGTCATTGGAGATTGAAACCATGACCTCATTAAATGAAAATTTCATAAAAATTTCGTGAGAAAAATGCAAGGAAAATAGATGTGGTGAGTGGTGATTGAACCCACAACCTCTTGAATGGATGAGAGAGTTAGGAGAAAAATAAAGGAGAAAATAAATGTGGAGAGTGGGAATTGAAACCACAACCTCTTGGATAGGTGATAAAGTTAAGAGATAAAATAAAAGAAAAATAATGAGCTTGTGGGGGATTGAACCCACAACCTCCTTGACTTAAACGAAAAAGGAGAGGAGAAAAAAGAAAGGAAATATTATGGGGTTGATGGGGATCGAACTAGGGTCCCCCAAATCTGAAAAATGTGATTATCAAGTTTAAAATAAGATTAAGTGTTGTCCAAGGGATTCGAAATCGGATTCCCTTGCCCAATTCCGTATTGACACATAAGTCATACGTAAGTAAATATTTAATGAATGCTGCCTCTAAATATCGAAATCAATATCTTGGGATATCTACAAGATGCATAAGTCTTGTACCACATAATCTTGGGTAAATATGCATCACTTAGACAAACTATGAATGAAGCCCCATGGCTCGCATGTATAGACCCATAAGTCTAGCATACGTTTAAAAGTAAGTGAACCTAAGATGTATGCAATGAAATGATGAAACCCTATAAGGGTTAAGTACGAGTGTAAAATGCACTAAATGGCCAAGTGCATTGGCATATGATGAAATGAACAACAAAATGATGAAATGATGAAATGAACAACAAAATGATGAAACCCTAGAAGGGATAAGTAAGAGTGTGAAGCACACCAAATGGCCAAGTGCATTGGCATATGATGAAATGAACATTCACGTAAAAAGGGGTGAGTAACTATAAAGAGCAAATGTGCTACTGATAATGAATGTGGTAACAGCATGATATGAGGCTAATGTAAAAGATGAGAGCAATCTCAAATGAGCCTAAGTAAATGTTACCAAAACGTACTCACCTATGAGAGTGTAAAGTTAATGAAGAGACCAGTCTCTATGAACACTTTTAATGAAAGTATTGAGATTAACGCACTTAATACTAATGATGAGATCAGAAATCATGAGCTATGATGTCCTCATACTAGAAGCCAGCTTCCATGAAGTATGAGTTGAATGTAATGGAACTTTATACTGAGCACCGATAAACTAACTATGAGCGGTGATGCCTTCTTTCGGGAAGGGCGGAGGTTCACGTAATACTCATGAGATGAGACTGTTCGGCATGCCGGGTATGGGTCTCCTTATATCTCCTAGTCTTCGAACCTATACTGCCAATATAGGGATCTGGCGGGATTCAATTCCCATGTACGCTAGTATGTTTTGGGTCACTTTGACCGGCGATTCCACCTCTTTTCGGTGTGGGATTTCATGCAACTGGATTCATGATGCTCACAGGATCTATGTCGGTTAAAGTTAAAGTCCTAATGAATGAAGAAGGCCAGCCTCAAATGATGCACATAATGAAACAAAAGATACCAAAGGTGTTAGGATAAGATAATCAAGAGGTGAGTTAGATTCAAGTAATGACATTAGGTCATTCTTGGTCATTGCACAATGAACCCGATAAAAGTCTTAAACTACATCCTAGGTATAGCTGGTGTTTTCACTGGCCCATGAATGAAATGAAATGAAGTACGTATGAATGAATGAAGCAGACTCTGTGTTTGCTAAAGCATACTCCCTAGTAGGGTTCCATATGTTGATCCCTCATTTTTGGGAAGTCTTAATGTCAAGTCCATGATTCCAAGGTCTCATGACATACTAATGAACGATATGAACAACGTTATGTGTTATATGAATTATGATATGTGCTATATGTGCGTTGTTGTGGCTGTGTGCAAAATGTTAAAGTATGATGATGCATGTTACTCTCATGGCATAACTTTACTAATCCAAGTTTGGAAAGCTCATAAACTTTCCTAATTGAAATTTGGAAAGTTCACTCACTTTCCTAATCTCAGTTTGGCAAGTCCATTGACTTGACTTTCCTTAATCATGTTGTTAGGAAAGAGCTATCCTTTCTCATGGATGTCCTTGGTGTGTGCTTGCATATACCCATACTTAGTACAAGTGTGTACTAATTCCATACAAGTCTATATTTTTAGGTGCAGGCACAGGTGGACGCTAGAGCTTACAGTTTTGACGTTGCAGCTATCCGGACGTGGAGCTTTCACTCGGACTTGGTAGGCCCTCATGATTTCGAGGTTGTTAACTGTTATTATCTAGATTAGATGTAGGCTTTAGCTAGTGGAGCGTGTTCCACTAGTGTTTCATTTCCCATTTCATTTCATACTTTGTATTGGTGTCGTTTTGGCAAGTACACATTTAATGAAGCTATGAACTATTTCTTTCATATTATAATCTTAATGTTAGATGATTGATGGTGAACAATTATACATGTAATAGAATGTTTAGTAAGCATGTTAGGAAACAAAAAGTTTCAAATTTTCCGCTAAAATTAATTTAGATGAAGTAAGAATGACGTATGTAGGCCTGTCTGCGACCTCTGAGAGGTCAACGATGTCGGTATGATCTGGGTTCTAGACTCCGATCGTGACATTCCCATTTGATTTAGAAAAGACCTCGGGGATGGTTTATGTGGTACAATCATCTGACACTCCTTGTAAAATAGGTCACGAATATGGCCAACCTCCTCAATTGTCACGGTTAGTTCAAAATTCCTAAATTTTAAAACCAACCTTTTGGGGTCCCATAATTTTAACAAATCCTTGATCAAATGATTATCAAACTCAACAAAGATGTGAAAAGTAAATATGCAAGTAATTCACAAGCCTCTAGTTTTTTATTTCTCTCAATATCCTTTCACCAGTTCCATAGGATATGACTCACTCCGATCACCATTTGTGTGTTTGGGAAATGAGGAAAACTCATTACTCTATAAACAAACAACAAACAAATTCAAAACTCTATTTTTGGCATAATTCAGTTCTTATGATCACATTGGCACGTAACATGCGATTTGTCATATTACGTGTCAAACTGATCATAATAATTATATAAAGACAAATTAAGTCAAAATGAAGTTTAAAATTTGTTTGTTGTTTGTTTGTAGTCATGGCTTATCCTCATTTCCCCAACACACAAATGGTGATCGAAGTGAGTCGTATCCTAAGGAACTAGTAGAAAGATATTGACAGAAATTGAGAACTAGAGGCGTGTGAATTAGCAGGCGCCCTTACTTCCCTCATCTCCATCGAGTCTGATCATCATTTGATCAAGGCTTTGTTAAAAATTTTGGATCCCGAAAGGTTGTTTTCAATTTAAGGATTTTAAACTAACCCCGACAATTGAGGAGGTTGGCAGGTTTCTCGACCTTCGTTACTAGGAGTTTGAGATGATTGTACCACAAAAACCATCTCTGATGTATTTCTAAGCAAATGGGAATGCACCAAAATACGGATTTAAGTCGTTTAAAGGATGAATGGATTTCTATAGAATTCCTATATTCACGTTTTGGAGATGAAGGGGCCATGAAAGCTTTAACATGGAATTTGCTTGATCCGCTGCCAAGTGGGAAATATATAGTCTTAATGTTTTTTGCTATTGCACTAATAGGTTCATTATTTTTCCCTATTTTAAAGGGGTAAATCCACACTAGCCTAATTTATATTGTTCACTTGATGGCTCGAAACACGTTCCAACACAAAAAGACTATAGTGCACATGATACTAGCAGATATAATAAGGGCATTGTCTGCATACACCAAGGGTAAGATATACTTCGAAGGATGCAATTTCTTATTACAACTCTGGGTTGTTTAAAATATTTAAAAAAGGGATGAACTTGTAGATATTTTGAAAAGTGTAGGGGGAAAATTCATAGTCATTCCGAAAGGATGAAATTTTGTCATGCCCCTATAGGAACGGAAGTCTGGTTCATGTATTTGAGAGGGATTTCAGGTGTTTAAATTCAATGGAAATATTGTTGGTTGAGATCCCGACATGAAATCATAAGAGGTAATGAGCTTTACTTCATTGAGATTATTGGTTTGAATGGTGTTCAACCATACGCGCCCCTCTGAGTTCTTCATCAGTTCGGGCAAATTTAACTGATACCCTTGCGATCTCATATGGGTCATTACGAGTATCATTTTGGGCCCAACATCAAACAAGTGGACTTTATACAAAGAAAGTGGAAAAAGGTAGCAATTATTGGTGTTCGAGAGCAACAAATTTCTTGTAGACCCAAGTGTTATGTGAATATCTTGGATTATGCAAAACATAGAGAGTTGAACGACGAGGGTCTTCCTGGTTTTAGTGATGAAAGGGAGAGAAAATGGGCTCGCAATCTCCATAACTAAGACTATGATATCATTCTAGAGATGAGAGAGTTGATTGTGCCCAACATTGGAGACCAACCTCATTGAAGTTCTTTTTTGGGCTTTGCTTCCCCATGTTATCTATCCTTTGCCCCTTTAATTTATTTCAAATTTTGATCTTTTTTAACGTGATGTAATAAATTAAATCTTATTCAATAAATAAAGTTTGTTTTCCTTCATTGCTTACTCTAAGCTCCAAGTTGAAAAATGATCCTTGAATTAATCATTGTGCATCACTTATGTGTCGTCTTACCTCTACTCAACGAGATCATTTGCATTTTGGGCGTTTACTTCAAACAACATGTTACTAATATATATTATTCTAATCTCCTAACATCATTTTTCTACTAATTCTTATTGCTTTCCAATTCCCTTAGGTTGATCTGTCTTTCATTCTGGCCTATTCAAGATCAAAAGGGACCCCTCCTTCTCATCCTCCTCAAAGAGCAAGTTACAAATACAAAGGAAAAATAGTTGATAAAAATAGTACCAATGAAAGGGTTGAAAAATCTGAGGGTGGACAACTCTCTAATGATCTGAATATGAGACTTGAACGCAAATTATTCACTTAGAGGAAGAGTTGGTTAACATGGGGGATTTGACCAAATTATCCATTTCTCTACGTACACTTTTGGGGAAAGCACGGATTACCTACCCCTCACCAGTCAAATAACCTCATCGAATAATCCTCCACCTAATATCATCCAACAAAAATCCACTCATTCAAATGATTTCCCACCACCTCACACCTAAACGCAACAAAGCTCCATATATATGCCTCTTCCAAATACCCAATTCCCACCTCATCACTACCACCATCAAAGCAAGTCAAACATGTCTAAACCAATTTTAAACCATAATGTACCCGCTACGATCCCCTTAATGTCATAATCCTCTAAATCACAGTCTTAACCCTATATATGTTGAAGCCACTCCCTTAACCCATTATAACCATGAGTCAGAATCCTCCCAAAAGGATATTCTAATAAAAGTAATGTTAGAGAGATTGTATAAGTTTTATAATAGAGTTCAACACGTAGTGGGAAGCAAAAGGCTAGGAGGGTTGAGCTATTAAAATGTATGCATGCACTTAGACATGGAATTACATAAGTATAAAACCCCAAAGTTTGAGATATTCAACGGTATCAGAGATATCAAAGCCCACTTTGCAGGTATTGTGAAAAACTTGTAGGAGTGGGAAGGAATGAAAAAATACAAATGAAGTTTTTCATGAGGATTCTTACTAGGGAAGCCTTATAATGGATAGGTTTGGATTCAACGCGAAAAATGCGCCTGACTGTTTCTATATCCAAAATCTGAAGAAAAAGCTTAGCAAATCCTTCCGGGATTATGCTATTAGATGGAGGTTCGAGGCAACTAGAGCTATACCTCCTATGGAAGATAAGAGGACTCTCAGATGGAGGATTACTTCATGCATGCCCAAGAACCATAGTACTATAGTATAATGATGCTCATGGCTTAGAAATGTTTTACAAACATCATCAAGTTGGGTGAAATAATTGAAGACGGTATTAAGAATGGAACCATAATTAACTTGAAAGCTTTCCAAGCCGCCAATAAAGCTTTGCAATCCGATGGAATGATGGGAATCAGAAGAAAAGGGAAACATGTTCTGTGATGATAGCTCGGGGAATCAAAATCCCCTCTAAATATCAAATGACAACCCACCTCCATGTTAATATCTAGCATCTCCCTATCCTATGCCTTTATACTATCAAAATCCTCCCCCACTATTAATAAACCAACTATCCTATCTACAGTACCGAACCAGCATACTTTCAATCCCCACCACCTACTCAACCACCAATCTATAGAAACAAACATCTCTGTGAAAGAAGACCCATAAAAACCTCAACTCCTTTAGCTGAACCCATACTTAACTTTACAAAAGGTAGAAGAAGTTGACTATGTCACCCCAATCCCTACTTTACCCAAAGATGTACATGCCATGTGGTACGACCCTAACAAAGTTTGGGCATATCATTCAGGAATGAAGGGTCATACCACCAAATCTTAAAACTTTTTCAAAGATACGATTCAAAAGCTTATTGATGCAAAGGTCATACAACTTAAGAATCTCGCGCCAGATGTGGAAAGAAATCATCTTCCTAACCACCAGGTTAATATGGTAGAAACTAGTGATATGGTGAATTTGGAGGGATTATTTAGTTCCTCGATCCAGAAGAGACGATGACTAATGCCACTTAAACACATGTTGTAGTGCAAAGTTGTGCTCCTTTTGAGGTTAATGTCGTCATGCCTAAGCCACTCTTTATTGTTCATAGAGCTTATCATCCTATCAAGTATGATCCTCATAATGTTCCTTTGGATTATTGGAAAGTAAAAGCAAAGGTGGAAAAAATTAGATGTTGCGAAATGAGTGACTATATTTGGGAGAATATACACTTCTGAGAACTTGGTTCAAGGTAGCTCAAGAAAATATAAGCCACCGATTATAGAGTTGGAAGAACAAGGTGTCCGAAAGAAATTCCAGCCAAGGACTACTTTATTGTTGATTAATTGAGTAAAATTTTATTCCAAATATTCATTATGTCTTTGATGCAATCTTCAGAAACTCATCGGAGTGCTCTTATGAAGGTTCTAGGTGAAGCGTATGTCCCTACTAGAAAAACTCATGGGAGGTCGGCCAATAGTTGGCTAAGTACTCGAAGCATACATGATATCCTTTCATGAAGATGACATATCACTTAAATAAACGTCACAACAAAACTTTGTATATTTCTACCCAATATCAAAATAAGGTAGTCACCAAATCTTTGGTTGATCCAGGTTCTAGTTTAAGCATCTGATGTCTTCTGAGCACGCTAATAAGACTAGATATGGATAGTTCGAAGGTCCAAGCTTGGACGATGAGTGTGAGAGCATTTGATGGTTCTCAAAGGGGTACTATTGGAGAGGTAACATTGTACATTTTCATTGGTCCTGCTACTTTTTCCATTATTTTTGTCAGTCATGGACATTCCAACCTAATACAATCTATTGTTGGGTTGCCCCTAGATTACATAGTAGGAGCAGTTTATTCTACTCTTCATTAGTGCTTGAAATTTGAATGGGATCAAGATGAACTGGTAGTCGTCGAGGAAAGAGAACATCTTATACATGCGGTCAAAGGGTGAGATTATCTACACGAAGAGATGTTTCATATGGCAGAGCTTGTCAGCAATATTGAAGTGCAACCATGGTATAGCCAGAAGATCATAAACATGATGGTCAGATTTGGTTTTGAACTTGGTGAAGGTTTGGGAGCCAGATTACAAAAATATAGTTGAACTCATATAATCCACTAGTCATTCAACCATCTTTTGTTTAGAATATATATACCGAAGAATGGCTTGATTGGCAACAACTTACCGAAGAATACTATTACTCATTAAGAAAACCCATTCACCCGCTGCACCAGTCATTTCGATTTTTTGGGTTCATGAGTAGTATCATCGGTGATGTTATAGAGGGCATGAAGAGTTTGTCTTTGATTAATGAGGAAGAAAACCTGCAATGTCATGATCAACAAAGAGGAGAAAGGGACCCCAGAGGAAACAAGGAAGCAAAGGCCGCCATCAACAATTGGACTTTAACTCTATCCAGACCATTATGTGGCACCCCCCTTTTTTTTATCAAAACGGGTTTATTGCAAGACCTAACAATTTTTTTAGGTTTGTTTGAAAAGAAGAGTTATTATCTAACGAATTAAAGACGCATTAGGGCACCTATCTAAACTAACTACTTTTAACTAAAGGATCTGTGAAACCATAGATTCAAGTAAGGGATCAAATTATCTTGAGAGAAAGGTGTTAAACACCCCTCGAGGTCCACAAATGTGGGTCCATTCATATATCATACAATTTATGTGGAGGTTACAATTTGGTAAATAAGGTCTCTAATTAATTAATTTAAGAAAAACTAAGTGATAAAGAACAAGAAACTTTTACTTAAAAAATAAGCACATAAAAGTTGATTTTTAATATACTATCATAAGTCTAGGTGATTTTAACAAGTTATCATGCTATTATTTAACGCGATAAATATTAATAGAGACAACCAAAGAGCATTAATTATCTAATTGATAAAAACAGATTATGCGATAAAATAAGAAAAATTTATTTAAATCCAATTGACAGATATAGATGATTAGATCATTAAAATAAACTTATATTTTTATCACATAGGCAATAAATTTAAAAAAATAATAACCAAAGGTCACTAAGTATTAGAAAAATTACTGAAATACACGTCCTATATTTTTCTTATTTCCAATATCCCCTTCTATTTCTAAAAAAACTCTAAAATTCCTTATTTTAATGTATTTGAACTACATATTAATGTATCCGAGCCAACATTTAATGTATCCGAGCTACATATCATGTATACAGTTTATTTTATAAAGTATCCGAGCTACATATTATATATCTTAACTGCATATTATGTATTCGATTAATGTTGTAATGTATCCAAGATACTCTTTAATATATTCGAGCTACATGTTATGTATTCGATTTGTGTTAATTTTTAAGGGATTAATGTGATTACAAACTAAAGAGGGATATATTGTTGTCTCATATTAAATATATTTGATTTCTAAAATTTATTAATTAAAACACAACGTGAGACAGGCAAATTAATTTTTTGGGTTATAAGATGATAAGACAAAGTTAAACTTAATTTCTTAATAAAAATGAAATGTAAGGCTAATTTTTTTAAACATCGCAATTGTAAGGCAATATTTATTATAAAATAGATAAGCGATATAAGAGAATTAACACCAAAAGATACAAAAATAAGATTGTTATAAAAGCAAGCTCATAATAATATAATCATAAAGACAAAAAGACAAGAGAAGTAGATGGAGGAGAAGACTTTTCTTCTTTGCAAGTGTGTTTCAAATGGTGAGTAATATATCTATTTATAGTGTTGAGATATCACTCCCAAAAGTCATCTAATTAATAGATACATAATTATCTTGTCGGTTCTTATCATATTGGAAGCAATAATACATGAATCCAATTTGTTTGGATAAATCTAATGGACAGTCCACATGTATAATACAATGGATTTATAACACTCCCCCTTGGATATCCATAGATAATGTGCCTCGTTAAAACCTTACTAGAAAAAATCATGTTGGAAAAAATTCTAGTGAAGGAAAAAGAGTACACAAATCTTTTGATATGCAATATTCGTTGCCACATTAAAAATCTTGCGAGGAAAACCCAGTCGGACAAAACCTTGGTCAAGGAAAAAAGAGTTCAACGCGTATCATACTCCCCCTAATCAAAACATCACTTTATTTCTTATGATGATGTTATCCAATCTTATATACCAACTCTTCATATGTTGATATTCACAGTGTCTTTGTGATCAAATCGCATTTTCGAAGATGTTGCATCGTTGAACCCATTCTGATATATCATTATCTGATTTCATGGATATGACGAGGCTTTAAGCTTAGCCGAATACATCTTGAATATCATTCTATTTTTCATGACCTCGTAATTGCAAGTAAATTGCTTATTCAACTTGTTCACAACAATAATCATCTTGTGGACACATTCATTTGTAGTTGATTGTCTTCATACATTGGTTGGTGTATTCCTTTTCAAAGAAAAATCACTCATTTTCTGAATATGGTGTGTCATTAATCTCAACCAGACGCACTCTCAACTTGTTTCATGGAGGGCTTTTATTTCTACATTGTTTGAAGAAGTGATCACCAACATGTGCTTCATTAATCGTCAAGATATCATTGTACCTCCACATGCAAACAACTAACGTGTTTGAGACCTAGCTTTATGCGGCTCAGATAAATATTCTACATCTGCATAACCAGCCAGCTTTGACTTGACTTTCTCAAAATAGGATAAACTCATGTCTATGGTCCATCAAATATATTCAACTATGTGTTTAGCACCAATTCAATGTTCTTTATTGGGGAGGAACTGAATCTTGCTAGTAAATTTACTGCAAAACAAATATCTGATCGAGTATTGCTAGCAAAATACAATAGTGCCCTGATTACACTAGGATATGGAGTTTCACCACCAAGAAGCTCTTCATTCTACTTTTTGAGATCAAAGTGAATCTGTATTTATTTCAACCAATCTCATAATCATTGGGGTACTCAATGAATGTGAATAATCCATTTAAAATCGCATCAACACTTTCCTGTGTATGTGCACTGATAGACAAATGTTTTGTTTGTCAAATTATCAACCTACAGGTCAAGACAAAATTCTGTCTTACCAAGACCTTTTCATTAAAATACAAGGACTATTAAGGTCATTCTTTTGTATCATTTTCTTCCTTGACTATTTCAATCCATATAAGGATTCTTGAAACTTTATTGAAAAAGTTTCTTTCAAACTCTTATATGCTTCAGACACCTCAATTAGTTCAAGGATTTTTATTTAATCTTCATTTTTGTCTAGCTAACATGATAATTATTCATTATATGCATTCAAGTTTTTCATATGTTATCAGATCAAACAAACCTCATTGCATCCACCTTAGGAGAAAACATTTCCAATAATCTCAGGAATTTTGCGACAAACCTTTATGCCCCAAGGCACAAAATGTACTTGAAATATTACGATTACACCATCGCATAATAATTTATTTTTTTACCCACTGACATTATACCTTAGTTTATGGACTATCAATCCAAAACATCACTTCTCTAAGTGAAACAAAATATACTTGAATTATGCATTTTACTTGGACAATCTATGATACCTCATATCAAAGATATTATCCACGGTTATTTGATATCGATTCCAACAAGACATAACTTATTAAGATCTCTTCATTTTTCATTATTTTTAGGTACTTGAACCTTTTTTGAGGTTTTATGAAGTGTTATGTCGTGGTGCTCTCTTATAGCACTTGCCTTATTATCACGACCATATTGATAATTTGCTCATCTCCTTCTTCAAGGAATTTTATATTTGAAATCGATTAGTCTACATTATGCCAATGAATTATCCCTTGAACTTTATGTTCATATATTTATTTAATGAGGATCTAGATAATTCATAATTAACCTCACACATAATTTTCAGCTATCAATCATCTCTTCCCCTAATGTTATAAAGTCTAAAATTCGTCTCAACTTTATTTGGTAATTCATCTTTGTGCGTGGTGGAACAATTAAAATCATAACCGCACATTCAACATTTTAGATGAAAATTATTTGGTCCTGACCCTGAACCAAATTTAATGGGGAAACCTTGTTGGCTTGATGTATACATGTGTTGCTACATGTTAAATAAAATTATCTCAAACCAAATTTTATTTGGGAGTTTTGTTCTCATAACCATGATTTAGCTATAATTGGAGGCTTATAATTTCTACTAAATCAACCAACATTATCAATATAATTTCATAATTTGGAATTGTGCTCTTAAAATTAACAATTATAGCAAAAGACCTTAGAAACACCAATTTGTAAGTTGACACCAAAGCACATGTGATCATCACATAGATGCATCTATCATATAGTTGCAAATGATCCACATGGCAGGTAAATGGACTCATATTCACCTTTTTATATGTTCCAAAAACTTAAGGGGATTACAATCCCAACCTTAGCTGGTACAGTGATCATTTTATCAAGAGAACAAGCAACACAAGAGAATTCTTGAAAAATCTTTTATTTCTTCATCATATAATCCATATGAAATGTCAATTAGATTTCCATCAAATTTAAACCAGAATGGTCAACAGGTCATGCCAACTGATCTTTATTTTAGTACACTTATAATTTACTTTTACATGTGATTTCATCCGCACAAGAGAAAACAATAAGTAACCTTTTACATAAATATTTATAAATCACTTCGGTTGTAGTAATCTGAAGATAATAAATTTTGTCATAATTTATAGTCTCAATCAATTCATCCGAAACTTAAAAAAATTCTTTTGAGACTTACTACAACTCACTTATTATTCCTCTGGTAATAACACAACTCGTTAAAGCTTGCTATTAATTTTGTGTACTATTATTGAATGACATCATCCCTATGGTGAGGATATCCTTCAAGGATGAAATTATATTATTATTTTCATTGTCAAAACATACGAGCAACACATGTTTCTTGTTGTACTTTTGTTGTACCATAGGTACACAACCAATGATAAAGTTGTATTGCCACACAAAAATGGTCACAAACTTTGTAGGGAAAAATTATTTCTTTCTTTTGCTTTTTCCGTAGTTCATAATAAACATACCACAATATTTATGACGTATAAACGTACACGACCATTGATCATTCCTTCCAGATAAAAATTATTATTTCCCTCAAACCTTCCGTAGAGGTGATTTGTGGCATATTTCCAACCATACACGAATATACTCTTATACATATTTTTCTTTCATATTTTGACCCATTCACTTTCAAGAATTGACAAACATTCACATGCTTTTTACAAGTCATAATGTCTTCATGAGTTTACCATAACCATTTATACATGTCTTACCTTTATATTTGATATTTTTACATGATCCACCTCAACATCACTTTGAAAGATAAAGTGCACCACCACTTTATATTCTTTTATTTTGATGGAAGATTTATAAAACTTACCAAATAAGGCCGCACGACATGATCCACGTGTCCAATGACCTTTCATATCATTTTGATGATAAAAATTGTCTTCACATTTTGAAGGACTATTTGGAGAACTCATAGTGTTCTTCCTTTTATATTTACCGCAATGATGACTATTATAATTTCGTCCCTCCACACTCTTATTCATATCATTAATTATTTGTCATCTTTAAAAGTATTTATTCATTACTAGTACATTCATATGATTGAATGGAGCAAGTCAACAGGCGGATTTTAAAGTTATCATATGTTGCTACCACATTCTTTTCAAGGATTGGAGCAAATTCAATATGATGAATTTCAAAACTTTTCATTAAAAATATATTATTTTGCCTCAGTCATCATTTTATCATCAATATGGTGCATTGAGACTCAAGCTCAATGTCTTATCCATACAAGGCAAGTTAGGTCATAATCTGTGAGACTCGAACTCAATACTGTATCATTGTGGTGCATTAAAACTCAGATTGATGTCTTACCCTCTTGGTGCGATAGAACATGAATCTACCGTCTTACCCTTAAACGTTTTTTCATTATGGTGCATCCAGACTTTAACCTGATGTCTTACCCTTTTGGTGCGATGAAACTTGAATCCACCGTCTTACCCTCAACCAATGGTATGATAGACCAAAATACAACATGACTTAGCCTTTGAGTTTTTCAAAACAATCAAAATAATATTCAAACTCATGCTATTAAAACTTTATACCTTCTTCCATTTAAGATATTTTGTCTAGCATGTCATATTCAACCAATAGTAGTATATGTCTTTGGTTCCCAATCAATGTCAGTGACCGAACACTATTGTATTCTAAATTATAAAAAGATTTTAGAAAATACATACCTGATTTTGTGAATCTAATACCTTGATTCTCATAATGAGATCAACCAAAATATGAGCTAAAGAAAAACAAACACTCAATCTCAACTGGCTAGAGTCTCGTGCTGATAACGTGTTGTAAAATCAAGCTCATAATAATATAATTATAAAGAGAAAAAGACAAGAGAAGTAGACGAAGGAGAAGACTTTTCTTCTTTTCAAGTGTGTTTCAAATGGTGAGTGATATCTCTATTTGTAGTATTGAGATGTCACTCCCAAAAGTCATCTAATTAATAGATACATAGTTATCTCTTATCATAGTAGAAGCAACAATTCATGAATCCAATTTGTTTGGATAAATCCAATGGATAATCCACATGTATAATACAATGGATTTATAAGAAAGATCGAAATGTTAACTGATCTACCCAAAAAAATAAAACGTAATTATAAAAGTTGATTTATTTAAAACTTTAGAATTCAAACCAATCCGTACGTAAGAGAATTCAAGGAGGCTACAAATATTTGTTCCTCTATAGGAATGATATCAACGATATCGATATAATCAATCGTACTCTTCCATCATAAAAAACATTTTTATTTAAGGTCAAACGATAGATGAAAGATTTGATTTATATATGTAGGTGATACCTAGGGACGTGTTGGCTTAATTAGAAAATTTGAAATTAGACCTCATAATTNTATATATATAATGAAAATGACATGTCTGATCCAAATTATGAAAAAGCAGAGTTGAACAATGATTTGAGAAAGAGAAATAGAGACAACTTCAACAATTGAAGTTGAGTTAAATAGTTAAATAAGAATAAGTAAAAGGAAAATAAGAAAGTGAGAAACACGCCAGCATATAATTTCCCCACCTCACACAATAGAAGCCCCGAATCCTTATTATTCTAGTGTGTTTGTTACAAAATATTACAAGCTAAATAATAAGAAGCATGCTTGAACGAAGCTTGAAAACTCTTATAAATTAAATAACCTCCAACCACTCCAAAGTCCCTGGCAACTATTTAAGACGACCCACATCCAAACTAAATTTCTGTTAATACAATACATATTTCAGATTCATATATTACTACAAACACGAATTTAAACCCATGTATTATAAGGCATATTTAGCGATACAACCAACAACACAAAGGAGACAGATTCAATTGCAACATTAAATACCAGAATTCATTATTCAAAACTCATGAATTACTATCATAAAAGATAAGAAATTCAACAATCCCATTTATAGCAACAAGATTAAAGCAACGTACTGTATGGTCTTGCAAAAAATGCACAAGACATTCGAGCTCTCCAACTAATATAAAAGTAAAACTATAAAAGATGTCATATAATCAAACCAAGTCACAAAGATGGAAAGGAAACAATCGTTTAAGAAAAAAAAATTATATATATACAAAGGTGTTTCAGTCAATTAAGTACCATATATTAGCAAGTACTATGACTGCCTCAGTTAATTAAGAAAATGAATCACAAATTAGGCATAAAATCAATTATTTTCTTCCATAAACCACAAAGTGTTGTTACTTAAATGAGGTAAGACTACAACATTTTTCATATTGAAGTTGTCGTGAATCTGACATAAATAATGGATTTTTAATTTATTAGCAAAAAAAGATTTTATTTTATTTATTTGACATTCAATAGTTGAGTTTATGGTCAAAAACATCCTTCAACTATACCGCAAACTTAAACTACATCGTTTAAGTATCATTTTTAGCTGAAAACATCAGTTAACTATACCTCAAACTTAAAGACATTCTTAAAATATCATTTTTAGCAGAAAACATCCTTCAAATATTTGTAAGTGAACAACTTTCATCTTTTTGCTAGATATTATCAAAAAACTGAGGGATCTTACAAAAAAATGAGCAATTAACATGATTATCAACAAAAGTTGTTCTGCATAATTTCATTACTTTCTACAAAAAGTTCGTGAAAAATATAAAAAATATTAGACACTGGTTCTTATGAAAACTAAAAATGATTAGAAGATGTCAGCGTACATTATTTTCCTTTTGATAAATTTGTTGGGTTTTATTTGCCCTAAATTTCTTACCATAAATAGGTTTTCCTTTCAGGAAAAGGTTTTGGATTGACTAGTCCTTTACTTGTAGGAAAAGGTTTAGGACTCTATAAATAGAGGCACGTTCCTTCTAACTTAATCAGCATTCACAATGTAGTCTTAATGGCTTTGAGAGTTTTGGTTAGGGGGAGAAATTGTGGGTCACAAGCTTGATACGTTATCACTTGTGTGAACCTCCCATGTATTCTGAGTGAATTTGGTTGAGGTTGTTTCCCTCTGTATTTGTACTCTCGTATTTATAGTGGATTGCTCATCTCCTTTGTGGACATAGGTCGATTGACCGAACCACGTTAAATTTTTGTGTCATTTGGTATATTTCTCGTTGTCTTCTTACTCGTGGTCTTTTGAGGTTTGCATTGCTAGCTTCCGCGTTACACCTGCTTATTTGCGGTCCTAACAAAATTCACCGTTGGAGAGTGAATATGAGATTTTCTAGGTCAATACTAGAGCTAGCACAGAGAGAGTAAATAATTGTTTGTTATATTGACTTAAAAGGATGAATGCAGAATGATATTTACATGTTGAGTACTAGCTACTATTTATAGACTAACTACATTTAACTAATCAGTTAACATTCTAATTAACTAGTAGACATTTTGTTATTAAAGAATATCAACTGTACATTTTTAGCTTATAGTCTAATTAACCTTTCTCTATGATCATCTCAACATCCCCTTTCAAGCTAGGTGACATAAACACATTTAAGACTCCTAGCTTGGACAATAAATGATAGTGTTGATAGCCTCCAAGCCCTTTTGTCAACAAATCTGCTTCCTGCTCAGTTGTTGAAACATGCTCTGGGTGTATCAGCCCTTGTTGTATCTTCTCTCTAATGAAGTGACAATCTACATCTATGTGCTTTGTCCTCTCATGAAACACATGATTTCTTGCTATCTGTATAGCTGACTTACTATCTGTAAACAACTGAATAGGTGTGGGAATTTCAATTCCCAGACATTTAAACAACCCAACCAGCCAGATTAGTTCAGATATTGTCAAGGCCATGATCCTATACTCTGTGCTGAACTTCTAGCTATTGTATTTTGTTTTCTAGACTCCCATGATATCAGGGTTTGTCCAAACTTCACTATGTAGCCAGTTATAGACCTTCTTGAGTTAAAGCAACTTGCCCAATCAGCATAACAAAATGTTGTCAATACACCCTTGCCTTCTGTGCATTAAAATTCCAACTCCTGCTCATTTTTTATGTATCTGACTACACCGTATATGCTGCCTCTAAATGAGACTTCTTAGGTGCCTTCATGAACTGTCTTAGAGTTTGAAGGCTATAGGCAATGTCAGGCCTAGTTAGTGTCAAATAAAGCAGCTTTCCTATCAACTTTTGATAACCCCTCACATCTTGTAGTCGTGGATCTTCTTGGAGACCACACTGTTGATCATACTCCAAGCTTGTGAGTTTTATATTTTGTTCAAGAGGTGTAATTCCTGGTTTGCAGCCACCTAAACGAACCTCATCTATAAGTTCTAAGGCATATTTCCGTTGGCACAACAGAATTCCTTTCTGATGTCTGCATATTTCATTCCTAGGAAATACTTCAATAGTCCAAGATCATTAATCTTGAAGGTTGCATGTAACACATCTTTTGCCTCTTGTATGAATGCTTTGTCATCTCCAGTAATTAACAAATCATCAACATAGACAAGAATGATCACCTGATTAGAATGTCCCTTCAAAATAAACAAAAAGTGGTCATATTGACTTTGAACAAAACCAGATGATAATAAGGCATTTGTGAGCTTTAGGTTCCACTGTCTAGATGTCTGTTTAAGATCATATAGGGATTTGAGGAGTCTGCATGCCTAATGCCCCCCTTGGCTACTAAATTCCGGAGGAAACTGCATATACACCTCCTTTTAAAGATGACCCTGTAGGAAAGCATTATATACATCCATTTGAAATAGAGGCCATTGGTTCATAGCAGGTAAAGCAATAACAACTCTCACAGTTACCATCTTAACTACAGGAGAAAAATTTTCTTGATAATCCGAGCCATCTTGTTGGTTGAATACCTTAGCCACAAGTCTAGCATTGAATCTCTCAACCTCCCCCATTAGACTAATATTTGATCTTGTTACCCATCTACATCCAATAGGCATGCATCATTGTATGATTGCATGGCAGAAATCCATCCAGGATCCTTTAAAGCTTCTTCATAAGATGTAGGCTCAACTTCAGAAGAAACCGCAGCTAAAAAATACTAACACTTAGAAGAAAGAGAGGAATAATTCACAAACTTGGATATAGAATAAGCACAAGAAACATTTCCTTTTCACTGGATGAATAAAGTGCTGAAGCCAAATTGGAGGCTTCGACCCTCTAGTAGACTTTCTCAACTGAGGTTGAGATGATACTATTGAGATAGCAGGATCAAGTAGTGGAATGGGAGGTAATTCAGTTGGTACAGGCAATTGTAATTCAACTTGTACAGGCAACTCACTTGGAATAGGCAGGTCCTCATCTAAAAAGGGAATATTTGTGGAGTCATTAGGTGCAGAGTCATGAAGAACAACGCCAGGACCTCCCAAGTCAAAGAACATGGGGTTAGTGTCATTTCTCCTTGAAGAAACCTTACCCTGATACAAGAACCAGGTTCTTGTAATTTTGTCGCAACACAATTAAACAAAGATTTATCGTGGAAACCTTTTGAACTCAAGAAAGGGAAAAACCACACCGAAGTTTTATATTAATTCAAGATTTACAACTCAGTTAATTTATGAATGTAACTCTAACCTTCCACCCTTTTCGATTAACTATAATCAAAAAATCTCCATTCAACGAGAAGTCAAACTCACTTCTTTGTGTACAAAAACTCTCAAGTCTTCTTAACTTTTACTACCCAAGAAGTCAAACCCACTTCTTGTTTACAATTCTCACAACCTCTCTCCCAAGAAGTCAAACCCACTTCTTGTTCCAATTCTCTCAAGACTCTACTCCAAAAAGTCAAACCCACTTCTTGTTACACAATCCAGGAATTGTTACAACTCAATAATAAACCTAGAACAAATCAACAACGACTAATGACCCTAGACTTTACTTGATCAGACTTCAACATTCAATTGTTCAGTGTGGAACAGATTTCGTGGACCTGGTCCTTACGTTGCTGTGAGGAAGACCTGCATTTTTTCTCCGGTAAATACTGCTCTCAAGATGATGTATTTCGTGAATATGCAATGGCTATCGTTCTGGCTTTGCTGGAAATTCTCTCGATTTTTGTAATTTGCAAAGACACTTTTTTCCTTCAATTTCTTGATCCTTTTATAGAGTTTGATTTGTCTTCAACTTTTACAAGAAAAGGAATTATAAATCCTTTTCCTTCTTGAATTTGTCTATATTTACCTCTTTCCTTATTTGACTTGAATGTAACTTCTTTATTTATTTCCTTTTTGACTTGAATTGCTACTTTTTTATTTCTTTCCTTCTTTATTTCTTTCCATATTTGTTTCCTTATTTTCCTTCTTTATTTCTGCACTTTTTTTCTTCTTTGCCGCAATACTTTTTCTTCTTTGCCGCAGTCTCTCATAATTGTATAGGTCATCTTCATCTGCAGATAGAGTACACATACGACAACAAGTATTGAACCATGCCTTCACTTTATCAATCATCAAAACTACTTTATATGTTCTCCTATTTTCCAACATTTTACTACAACTCTTTGTCATCCATCAAAACTAAAAATTTCATGTTTTCTCATTCCCCAAAAATTTCTCCCTTTTTGGTGATGACAAACTATGCATAATATGTTCCTATATTCCCCTTTTGGCATCATTGAAAATCAATAACCAAAGAACTCGAATAACATTCAATGAGTGCAATATCATTTTTAACTCATAGCCACTTGGGCAACACTTTCAAGTACACTTCTGCTAACAATATAGTAGTTAATCCGAGGATATTGGTCATCTTATACTCATACACAATTAATATCTTCAATGAGAAACAGAATAAACAAATATGTACCAATTTAAGCCCTTGATCAAAAGCATATGATATCATGAGTATGAGACAGACATAAGCACATCAAAGATTCAAAGAGTCAAAAATTTGAGGATGAGGATTGGGACAAAGATTACTAAAGTGAGGAAGAAAGGGATGTTTACCGTCATAAAAAAAAATTCAGTATGTCCATTGTGCACCTGCTCCTTCATTCTGATCAATTTTCTTAGAATGGGAAATTTCATCAAGAGAAACATGAGGTACATCATTAATTTATTTGTTTTAAAACTCTACTCTATAGCATTTTCATTCCTCCATGAATTTCTTTTATAGCCTTTTTCTTGATGACATTTTGAAGTAGTACCAACTACAAGTAAGAGATTCACCACATTTTGGTGCACAAAGAGATATGTTTATCAATAATAAAAGCAAGAAACAATTTACCCCTAAGAGATAGACAGGTTATACACTTGGAATGGATGAAATATCAATTTGGAGTTTGTGAACCTGATTCAGATGTGGGTAGTAAAGCAAGGTTCCCCCAAAATTATAGCATTAGTGTCTTCAATACTGAGATTCTCATTATTAGAGCAGTTTGAGAATGAACGATACTTATTGTCAAAGAGGGTTCTTGGTGATTTTTAAGAAAGTTGAATTTTTTATGATCGACCAGGTTCATTAGTGCTTATATTTGACCCAAACTCAGGAAATTCATGCATTGAAAAAGGATGCTACATACCTGAGTATTACAGAGAAACCAGGTTCCCCCTTTTTGTGTTCCTCCATGATTTACTTAATGGTGTTAGCAAAGAGTAGAGTTAATATCCGCAGACCTTCAACATAATTTGAGATGTAACTGGAGTGTGTACATGTTATAGTACGAGATTGAGTTAGCAGATATTCATTGTATAATTACTCAAGCATAAGATTATTCGTTTACTAGCCAATTATTAAAGGAAATCATGATGTGCAACATCTTGTTTCGATAGGCCCAGGCTTTGGTTGATTTTTCTCAAGTTCTTCATATCAAGGCCTTCATGAGTATGTCTGCATCATAATACTCCTCACAGAGAACCAACCCTTATAAATTTTCAATAACTTCCAATTAATAACAAGGATCAGGTTCACACAACGAAGTTCCCCCTGAAGGTGTACCATACTCTAACTGTCCTCATTGCTCTATTATTCCCCATATCTCCAAGACCATAGGTTAGTACAGTAATTCATCTTTCAGGTGCATCAATGATTGTAAGATGTGAACCAAGTTCATATGCAATTTTCCCTAAATTTGCATCATCAAAGATGTTTGATATAATGTCACTTTCTTCAACCTTTTTTTTTCTCGTCTCTTTCATTTTTCTCATCATTTTCAAGGACTAAACTGCCCCCTTGAATATCAAAGAGTGAGAAGAAATTTTCTACCATTTTTAGCGCCTGTTTGGACCATCACTATTCATGTACGAAGTTGACGTTTTCCCTCTCCCCTTCACCTGAAACACTAGTCAAAGATTAGTCTTGGAAATCCAGATTAGCTTGGGCCCCTTTATGTGAGTAAAAGGATGAATAAAATCTCTTCTAGCCCATAAAGAGAAATAAGAAAACCTTTTATCTGGAGCGTTTTTATTTGGGACCAAGTTCTTAATTAGCCGTATCAGTCTTTTCCTTTTTGGTGAACTTGACATTTTTTTGAAAAGCCTCAAATAGAGCTTTACATTGATTCTTTAAATGACTTGAGTTTCCACAATGAGTGCATAAACTTTTAGACGTGTGAAGAGTGTGTGCTACAAGATTTTTTTGTTTTCTAAAGGCGGAATGGTCTGATGGACCCTTATACTTGTACGGATTTGTATTCTATAACCTTTTTACTTATTCTTTTGTCAACTGGACCCTTACACTCGGTTAAAATGAGATTTTTAAGCCCGTCCAACCATGTGTGTAATTCACTCTCCCTAACAAAAATGACATGTCATATCCTCATCATATATATTAATGCCATATCATAATTATTTCTTAAATATTCTTTAAATTATTAACTAAAAATGTCACTCCAATAAAAGATTAAAATTATAAATTTCTGTTCAAAAATTTAAAACAAAATAAATAATTCTCTCACTTTTCCTCCACCTCCCTTAATCCACAATCACCAAACATAGAAAAAAAATGAAAATCCAAAATTAATCTCCCAAATGACGAATCACTTTCCTTCTTCCTTGAACTTCAACTGAAAAATATATTTGGGCAAACTCAAAATTTGTCAACGGCTACAGCAGATACAACATAAAAGAACAAGAATTATTTTTAATGGTCTCCTTTATCCTTATTTTTTTCTTCTTTGAAAATGACTATGAAGCTCAGAAGGCCACAACTCAAACCCAGATCTCAAGACGTATGAACGAACAACCTTTTCTTAATGTCTCAATTTAGTTTCTCCTTCACATGGACGATTAAGAAGCACCAACGATGATGTGCTGATAGGAATGAAGATCCATTTGACAAAAAATCCTACAAATTTCATCACAACGAAATCGATTGCAGTACGAGTGGCAACTTTATTGAATTCTTTGCGATCTGCCTTGTGGCACCCCTTAACAAGCCTAACGTTGTATTTGGCAAACTCTCTAAGGGGATCGAAAACAGAATCGAAAGCATCCATTTTCTTTTAGTTTGCTTTTATTTGCTTTTGCTTAAGTTTTATATTTTAATTATTATGTTATTGTCGTTTTTGTTTAGAGTTAGGCAGTGACCCATATTTTCTTTATTTCTTTATTATTTGTTGAAAGTTTTATTTGTTGTTTTCTCATTATTTT
The DNA here is from genome assembly GCF_001406875.1 of Solanum pennellii. Lineage (NCBI taxonomy): Eukaryota > Viridiplantae > Streptophyta > Magnoliopsida > Solanales > Solanaceae > Solanum > Solanum pennellii. Next base: position 42,145,761 of record NC_028642.1, on the reverse strand, counting down.
TTCTCATTATAATTTTACATATCATTTATTTAATGATTTTTTGTGGAAACTTGTTTCAATAAATTTATATTATTTTATTTTTGGTCCTATTCATATGATCTTGTCTGTTTATGCGTAGTTACTGTGTTAGTATAAGATTTATTGCTATTACTGTTTGTTCTTTTCATCTTTTTCAATATATATGTTTTATTTGTTTTGTTAGGCTTTAGTCATTAGTGTTAATAATTTTGTTTGAGTTGGTTTTGTGTAGTAATTTTTCCGTATTTTGTTCATTGTGATTTGTTAATCACTAGTAGTATTACTTTTTTTTTGGACTACTTATTTTGTTACAATAGTATAAGATATTTTACAAAAAATGGCCAATGAAAAATCTCTCTGTAGGGTTTAGAGGCATTCACATTTTAAAAGACGAAAATTTAATGAAGTTTATATTATTTAATTGTTAAATTGGCCAATGAAAAATATATCCGTCGGGTTTAGAGGCCTCCACGTTTTAAAAGATGGAAATTTAATGAAGTTTATATTATTTATTTGTTAAATTGGCCAATGAAAAATCTCTCAGTCGATTTTCGAGGCCTCCCCATTTTAAAAAGACGGAATTTTAGTTTAAGTTTATATATTTTATATGTTGAAATTGGCCGTAAAAAAATTATCGTCGATTTCTAACGCCTTTCCTGTTAATAAAACGAATTTTTATTTTTAAGTTATTATTTGATTATTCATTTTTTTATTTATATCTATTTAGTACTAACTCTTTTACTAAGTGTTTTTACAGGTACATCGAGTTACTTTCCATCGAAGCTATTCGAACAAAATTCAAATTGTAATTTTATTTATTATTGCGTATATTATTGGCGATAAGCAAACTTAGGCCGATTTCTATATTATTATTTTATCATATTATTTCTGTATATTGCATGTTTATTAAACTTTATATTATTTATTTTCTCCTCGATTTGAAAAAAAATGAATTCAGACAGGATCCACATTTGTACATTTCGAAGGGTGCCCAACACCTTCCCTTCGGAATAACCTGAAGCCTTACCTAGAATTTCTCGGTTTTGTAGATATTTAATTGATTTCCTATTTTTTTCCTAAAATTAGGTGGCGACTCCTTTAAAACTCATTTATATCTTAAAACTCTTTTATAATTGAATCAATTGATTATTTTTTGAGTCACCACGACATTTCGCTCTATTCGAATAGAGAAGGGATGTAAACAGAATGACGACTCCGCTGGGGAGGCAGAGGTTCTAACCAATATGAATTATTTTTTCAAATTGAGGAAAATCTTCGTTTATTGTGTTATACTTTGTATTTTGTATATTTTTGATATTATTTGTATATTATATTTGTTGTTCATTCATTATTCATTTTATTGTATGTATATTGTTATTGCATTTCATGGCTTTTTTCGGTTTATGTATAGTATATTAAAGAAAGATTTTGTGAGATCGCAACCGAACTTTTTTATGCTCAGCCCTTTTTTGAAATGATCAATAATTTATTGGTTCGTCATGAGTCCAATAGTTGACGTGAATTTCAGCCTAAGTTGTCCACTTGGGTTTCCGTTCATTCAAAAGTCACTCTTAGTCAAACTAGCGTAGAGCGAAACTAAACCCTGAATTTAACGCATTGACCTAAGATGACTCAAACACCCAAGGCGTGTTGGGTCCGTTAGAAAGACCACTTTCAGTCCATAATGGCCTCCGGCCTAAACGGACAATCATAATTTTGTGTAATTTGAAGGATATATACGACATTTGACAAACCATTGTCCATCTGATTAGAGGGTTATTTTAATAGTCTGTTTTTTTCAAACTCGGTTCTTCACAAGCTATCATTCCATCCAAAAGTGTTGGCAATCGAAGATGACAACAAGTTCAAGAAGAAGTATCTTCCACAGAGGCTTAGTTTATGACTATTCTCCTGCGTGAGACTGATTATTTGTATCCTTTATTTTCTTTTTTATTTTGTAATCATATTTGAATTATTCATAAAATTGTACTAAGTGTTTTGGGGGTACAATAAAAAGTTGTCAAATGGCGTAATACATTCTTTAGATCGATAGGCCCACCCTTGGCATCAAAGGGTCACATATTTGTATAGGACGCGTAATAATTGTTTGTTTGCTATGTGATATAATTAAGTTTGTCTTTCATTAAAAATAGTGTTTATGTATTAATTAATTCTTGTTGTAATATTTGCATTGCCCATTATGAACACAAGCTAACACTTTTACCTTTTGAATTTTTCTTCCTTTTAAGTTAGAGGCTGATTTACGTTAAAATTTGAAAATCATTGTTCCTCCGAAATTGCAACGGACAAGAAGACTCGCGAAATCTCATCCTTTGTATTTCACAAGACATCAATATCAAGTCAAAAGACAAATCAGGGGAGTTGTTGACTATGATGTTATATTTCTTTATTTTTATTTTTTATTATTATGGTCTTTCTTTCACAAATTTCTCTTTTTTTTTTCCAGGAAGACCATATAGTCGGGAATGGTCATAACAATGTCTGGATATTATGAAAATTGAGAAAAGACATTCAGAGAAGACACGTGATTACTTTAAAAAAGTATATGATGATAAACCACATTTTACAGGCAATACAAAGATTGATAGCTAAGTGGATATAAAACATATTAGTACGGAAAAAAGGAGGTCGAAAAGCACTTCATGACTACAAATTTTAGTGGCGCTAGACATGGAAATTTCTTTGAGTTTGTCTAAAACTTTAAATTATTATACGCCTTATCTAAAGGAACTACGTGAACCTGATTCTCATTTCGGTGAGATACGTAGGCAACCCTTCTTGGGTTTGGTATTATTTTTTCCAAAAAAAAAAGTAAAAATAAAATAATTTGTTAACATTTTTAAAGTCAAATATGCATGAACTACACACACCTGATTCTCATATTAATGAGATACATAGGCAGCTCTTCTTGGATTCGGTAATCATTCTTTCAAAAAATAAAATAACTTGTACATAATGTAAGAGTCATGTCTTCAGCTCGGTCGGAATCTATGCAGTTAAGAGCATGTAAATATATTCGATATGATGGAAAAGACCGACGTTGTGATAAACTATAGATTCTTGTGGTACCTCTTATCTGTACTTTTGTGATACTTCAAAATTTTCTTGCATGCAATCAAGATAAGAATAAAACCAACCCTATGTTTCATATGCATTGTGTGGTGAGCTTTTGATCAAAGTTCAATTGTATTACACTTTTAATCTAGAACTTGACCTGAATATTTTTCGAGGCGAAATCGTAAGTAATATTTGGTTTGAGAAAGAATTGTAGGCCTTTTTTGACCCGATAATGCCTTTCAAAGCCTACCAAATTATATTAATCCCTAGTTTTCCCACTTTGAGTCTGAAACCTTTCTTTGGACAACTACATCTTAATCACTACACTTTTGAGTGCTTACAAGCACTATCCTCTCTTGGCCCAACCTTCTTGAGTGCACCAAGAATGTGCAAATTATAAGAGGAGATCCATGTTTGAAATTTCTTCAAGCAAAGATATCGAGCCTCTCAAAATCAAGGAAGCAAAGACTTTTAGAGCAAAAAAGAAAGAAAGGAAGAAAGAAAAGGTGAAAGAAATAAAGAAAGACAAAAAATATACTCTTACAGGGTCAATGAAAGGTGGGAAGGAAAATACTCCAACAAATAGGAGAAAAAATTATAATAAAGAGGTGAAATATAAGAAAAGCTCCAAGAAATAAGGGCTCAAAAGAAGTCAAAACAAAGAGAGAAAAAAAGAAAAAGGAAAAAGCTCCAAAAAATGAGAAGTCAAAAGAAGTCGAAATAAACGAAAAAAAAAAGAAGAAGGGAAAAGCGTCAAAAAATGAAAATTCAAAAGAAGTTGAAAGGGGGGAGAACAATGAAGAGGATCTAACGCCAAAGGCGTACCAATCATTAAGAGTACAAATTCTGTGTAACGCTCAAGGAGGAATTCAGTCACTTTTATCCCAGATAAATATCCTACCCATCCCTAAGCCTACATTACAAGCCAATGACAAGCCCTACATGATCTCATTTCAAATGTTCTCACATTAGTGGCGATTTACATAAGGGTCAAGCGTATGGTATCACAATTGAGTGCATTGAACATTCTTGAGAGTGTGAGAGTGAGTGCATTTTTAAAAATGTCCTATAATTAAATGTTTCAAATATGTGTGATATAGGATCATTCTTTGTCGCGAGTGCACTTGAAACATGAGGATTGGTACAATTCAAAACCTTTGTTTGAAGCAAGATGAACAGATCTTGTTGACCCTTAAGTATATTTGAGGCATCACCTGAATCTGTAGGAATAACCTTGAATTTAATCTTAAAAGAAAAAAAAGGGAATGAGAGATTTACCTTCAATCGTAACTGTTGGTACCAATTGTAGTCAAGATTTGACTCTCATCACATTCTTTATTTTTTTTCAAAAAAAAAAGTGAGCAAGCATATTTTTGAACTTTTTTTTAGGGTCTTTCCATTTTTTTAAAAAAAAATTGCTTTTTGAGTAGTTTATTATAAAAGGTATCATTAGGTTAATTTTGAGCATTATTATTTCACTAACTGACTTTACACTATATAGATTATTATATATATATACACACACACCTGCTATCTTTGACTACAATTATCTTCCTAAAAACTTAACAGTATTCTGTTACACTAAGCAGAATAAGATCAATGACAGTTGTCATTGAGTTATACTTAACTACTTGACTCAACACCCTCCCTTTAGCTAATGGTTGGAAGATATCTTTCAAACTCAGCTTGGACATAAGATACTCATGTTGTTTTCTTCCTAAGATCTTGGTCAACAAGTCTGCTAGTTGTTCTTTTGTGGAAACATGATGAGTATGGATAGTACCTTGTACAATTTTTTTCCTGACAAGGTGACAGTCAATATCGATGTGCTTGTTCTCTCATGAAATATAGGATTTGCTGCAATTTGAATCGCAGCCTTGCTGTCACAATACAAATGTATTGGAGTTTCAACTACAATTCCTAGCTCCTTGTACAGGCCAATTAACCATGTTATCTCTGCAACTACAGATGACATGTTCCTGAACTCAGCTTGAGCCTTGCTTCTTGGATTCCCATGACACCACTGCATTCCCAAACTTGACCAGGTAACCTGTAGCTGATCTCCTGATTTGTAGACATCCACCCCAGTCTGAATCACAATAAGCTTCAAGTTTGTTGGAACGTCTACTAGCATTAACAGACCAAGTCCAGGTGCTCCCTTAATGTACTTGACCACTCTTAGGGCAAACTCCATATGTGACTGTTTGGGCTTGTGCATAAACTGACTCAACACTTGAACCACATAGGCAATGTAAATCCTGGTCATGGTTAAGTAGAGTAATCTTCCTACTAACTTTTGATATTGACTAGGATCAGTCAGTAACTTGTCCTTCTCTTCAATAGATTCCTCATTTATGATTGTGTCATACTCAGTAGATGTAAGTTTTAGGTTTGTTTCCAAGGGTGAAGTGAATGGTTTGGTGCCACTTAATCACATCTCGGATACCAACTCTAATGCATATTATCTTTGGATCGTCACAATGCCTCTTTTGGACCTAGCAAACTCAATACCTAAGAAGAACTTTAATTTTCCTAAGTCCTTCATCTTGAACTTAAGCTTCAAATCATTTCTGTTCTACTGTATTAGTTGATCTCTACTACCAGTTATAAGAAGGTCATCCACATACACTAAGACAATTACTAAGTCCCCACCAGACCCCTTAATGAATAGAGAGTAGTACTAGTGACTTGAGAGAAGCCCAGCTGGACCAATGCATCTATAAGTTTCCTGTTTCACTGTCTTGGAGCCTGCTTGAGGCCATTCAGTGATTTATGGAGTTTCCAGACATTGTGTGTTCCTCCCTAGCTGGCAAACCCAGGTGGAATCTCCATATACACCTCCTCCAATAAGTCTCCATGAAGAAACACATTGTGAACATCCATATGCAAGATAGACCACTCTTTTGCAACAGCTATAGAAACCACAGACCTAACTGTGACAATCTTGGCCACAAGAAAAAAGCTCTCAGTATAATATAACCCCTCTTGTTGACTAAACCCCTTTGCCACCAATCTGGATTTATATCTCTCCATAGATATCGAGGCAGTGTACTTTATCTTGAATATCCATTTGCATCCGATTGGATGATTACCAGGTGGTAAGGGAACTATGCTCCATGTAGATTGTCTTATAGAGCTTGAGTCTCGGTTTTCATGGCTGCAATCCACTTAGGATCATGCAAAGACTCATAATAAGTAGCAGGGCTATAATAGCTGAATAAGAAAATAATGCAGTATTGAATGAGGAAGAGACTAGATTATACCCCACTACCTGTGATATAGGATAACAACAATTTGCATTACCATGCTTCTGAGTAACATAATCATTCATACATACCGGAGGCTTAGATGTTCTGGATGATTTCCTAACCACAACTGGAGGAGGTTCAACTGTAGACACATTTGGAGAATCAGGGATCGAAAGAACAAGAGGCATGAGTGTGTGTGGAGGTATCAACAGGTACAACTAAGTTATTCGGAGGAGCAATATTGGATGGAGGTATATCTAGAGCAGGAAATAAAGGAGGTAGCTCGGCAGTGACATGCTTAAAAGGGTAAATATCCTCCTTTGAATACAACATCTCTGCTAACACAAAATATCTTTGAACTTAGACCATACATGATGTAGCCCTTTTGTGTTGATGAATAACCTAGGAAAACAGCAGGATAAGATCTTGGAGAGAATTTGTCCAACTTTTGACATGTGTAACATACCCCAGGCAACCAAATGTTCTCATATGAGCCAAGAAAGGGGAAAACTTGTGCAGTATTTCAAACGGGGACTGAACCTAAAGTACTGGAGTGGGAAGCCTGTTGATGATGTAGGTGACAGTATTAACACATTCTCCCCAAAATTTGAGTGCAACCTTTCCTTGAAATCTGAGGGCCGTGGCAACCTCCAATATTTTCTATGTCGCCTATCAGCTACTCCATTCTGCTGAGGAGTGAACACACAAGAACTCTGGTGGATAATCCCTAAGGATGGTAGCAACTGTTTCATGGAAGAGTTAAAAAACTCACATCCATTGTCAGTTCTGAGAAACTTGACAGAGAAAGTATATACATTCTTCACCATGAGCAGGAAGGAAGTAATAGCAGCAATTACATCAGACTTAGTAGGTAAAAGAAAAATCCACATATACTTGGAGTGATCATCTACAAGCGTTAAGAAGTATCTTTTGCCATTATAAGTGGGAATGGATTCAATACATCACCGTGAATGAGATCAAAAAATGAATTAGATCTAGTAGTTTTTAAAAGAAATGGACGTCTAGTTTGTTTAGCTAGAGGACAAACACTGCAAGAGCACACAGACTCACAATGTACTGACCCAAGAACTCCTAGTGTCTTCATAACTCCAGCAGAAACATGACCAAGTCTTCTATGCCAAAGGCCAACATCTATCTCACTGGTTTGCACTGATTGAACTGCACAAGTTTGTACTGAATTGCTTCTTGGAACTTCCTCAGCAATATGCTTCTTACTGTAGTGATTTGTAAGAATGTATAGGTCACCCTTCTCCCTACCAATCCCCTTCACCTGACCAGTGAAAAGGTCCTGAAAAATACAAAAATCGAGATAGATATGCACTGCCCACTGCAATTCTTTGGTCAGTTTGGAAACAGATAATAGATTGTACTTGAAATCAGGGATATGGAGAACATTGGTGACTACATCATGGTTTTAGAATACACAAGAGAAACCTATATGACTTACACTAGATACATTTCCAGTGGGTAGAAGTACTTGAGTCTCCTTAACGTGTGAAACACTTCTAATGTTGGTTAACAACTGTAATGACTCAACCATGTGACTGGATGAATTAGAGTCAATTATCCATTGAGTTTCTCTCTCAGTAAGTGTACCACAGTGACATACCTGCTGCCATAGATGAGTGAGTGTCTTTAGGTTTAGAGCCAAGCATCAACAAGATCTTGTGATATTGTTCCTTGGTGAATTGTGGTAGCCCAGTGAGGATTTCATTAGCTTTCTCAGGCTGGTTAGATTCATCATGTTGCTGCATCTTTGAAGGTCCTGCAAAATTGAGAGAAGCACCAAAATTGCCGCCAGTCATAGAACCAAACCTGTTACCATTTTGTCCACAGCAGATGGATTGTCTCTTGCAAAAGAATTGTTATACTTCTTCTTCTGCTTGTAATCAGAAGGATAAACAATGAGTTTGTAGCAAGCATTTTTGGAATGACCTCTAATATGGCATTATTCACACACTACATCAAATCTGCGAGGTCTATTAGCATAACTATCAGAGTAATGGTTTGGAGTACCAGATCCACCACGACCTCCACCTGGATAATTGTTCCTGAGACACCACCTCGACCACCACCATGTCCTAGACGACTGTTACCTTTACTATTACTGAATAACGTAATTCCTTCTGGATTATCAGATAGAATAGGAAAATTTATAGATCTTCTACTCTCCTCAAAAATGATCATAGCATACACCTTGTTTATAGATGGTGTAGGAGTCATCAACATAATTTGGCCACATATTTGAGAGTAGGCTTCATTGAGACCCATGAGGAACTGTAGAAGGCATTAATATTCGAAGTGCTCACTGTATTTCCTCAATTTAATGCAGTTGCAGCAAGGACAGGGATTAAGGCATCAAATTCAGCCCAGATCTCCTTCATCTTTGAGAAATAACTTGAAACTGAAGATGTGCCTTGAAATAGATAGGAGAGTAGCTTATGAAGATGAAATATTCTAGAGTGATTAACCTTGTCGAATCTCTCTTATAGATCCAACCATACCTTGTATGAACTGGATGTGTAGATGATCCCGCAGAGTAATTCCGTGCTTATTAAATTCATGATCCACGAGAGCACAATAGCATTGCATTTTTCCCAAAGTTGATGCAACGATGAATCAAACTTTTCGAATGGATATAGGCCATTGACAAAGCCTAATTTGCTTTTACCAAGCAAAATGATGCGCATGGTGCTGCTCCATAAGCACAGTTTTTGGACCAGTTAATTTGATCGAGATCAATGAACTTCCTGGCGTATCACACTATTGAAAAAACAGAGGGTGATGTTGATCGATTACCAGACTTTTAGTCGTGCCATTGCCTGTGTTATCACTCTCAATCGACATCTTCGCAATTGAACCTGAATGCACTCCAACTGTTTGCAAAAAAAATGATTGATTAATAATGGAGTTAGAAAGCGTAGAGCTCTAATACAATGTTAAACTCCATGAACTTCTTCAGATTAAGCAGTTAGAAGATAGAGAGCAATTGGAGAAGATGAATTAGGAACTGAGCATTATTATTTCACTAACTGACTTTACACTATGTAGATTACATTATATATACACACCTGCTATCTTTGACTACATCTATCTTCCTAACAACTTAACAGTATTCTGTTACACTAAGCAGAATAAAATCAATGACAGTTGTCATTGAGATATACTTAACTACTTGACTCAACAGAATTAAATAATTATACTTATACCATTTTGTATATGAACTACTTTGACTTAGAGTTTGGTTTCCTATTTTTATTTCTGATTATCTTAAACACTTGGTAATTCTACAACGTAAAACTGTTTATTTTTTAGCAAGATCTAACTTGTGAATTCATATGCACGGTTTATTTGGTTTGTCACTTTATTTCTAATTGATTTTCAATGTTCTTTTTGATCAAATTTTAACGGTTAAATCGATAACCGAACCGATAACGATCGAAAATCGATTAACCAATGATTGATAAGCCAATATATTAATGGTCATGTAACGATTTAACAGCTTTACAAACCGATAATCAATAAGCCAAACCATTAAACTTCAAAATCAAACTGAATCGATCGATACGCAGCGGATGCCTAGAAGAAGACAAACATGACCAATCGAGATCCCCCTATAACATTGGAAAAGCTAAGATAGAGCAGGTATGGAATAACTAACTACGTTGTTTTCAAGAAGAAGAGTGATAGTAGAACTGCAACAACTATAAAGGTATCAAGAGTACTCTAATTAAATCAAAATATGAAAATTGGGAAGGGTGGAGGAGATGAGATTCTTAAAGCTTTTTTATTTATGAGATAACTATTTAAACATGACATACCATGCAAAAATAACTATATTAATTGCTATGGTATGTAATTGACTTATACAATAGGAAGTTAAAAAAAAAAGATTGAGATTAATCCTAAATCAACTAATGTATATAACATAATTTAATCCTTAAATAATCTTCCAAATCTAAGGAAGAAGGTCTATGACTTTGCCTTCCAACTCTGGAAATTCATCCTTCATTTCCCTGGATTCCCTTTTATAGATATATCTATTGGATGCCCACAGAAAAACTCCCAAATTTAAGACAGACATGACCAAGAGAAAACCATAATAGTAATCCAAGTGTGAATCATTCATATTGTCTCCAATCCAGCTCTTCCCTCCATTACTCCCTGTAATTTTATCAACCACAGTCACCAAAAAGCTATTCAAGAAATTTCCAAGCCCAATCCCACTAGTGAAAAACGTCGTTCCAAGGCTTTGCATATCTTCTGGTGACTGATCATAGAAAAATTCAAGCAAACCTATGGCATTAAACACATCAGCAACACCCAATAGCACATACTGAGGCAACAAACAAAATATTGTCATAGGGACTATTTCTTTAGGCCCGTTGATGTGATGCATTTTAATGACGTGCATCCTTCTCACTTCCATCGCGTAAGCAAACGTGATGGCTAGAATTTGAATGAAGAACCCTGTTCCTAACCTCTGGAGCAATGTGATTCCTCTTGGATTTCCTGTTTTCTTGCGCATAAAAGGCACAAAATATCGATCGTACATTGGCACAGATAATAGCATAGTTAGAGTCACAAAGCTTCCTAATGATGCTGCTGGAATCTGAAATGTTGAACCCAAATGTCTGTCCAAAGTGGTTCCTTGTTTCACAAACAGAGTGTTTATTTGTGCCCATATGGTGCTAGGGATTAAGGTTACAAGCCATATCATGGCCATTCCTGTGATCAACTTTGCTCCTTCCACTTGAGTCACTGTACATGGTAGCCTTGAACCTGTATCATTGTCATGTTTCATTGCCGCTTTGTCCAAGAACCTGAACAAAACAGAGTTATTTTGGCTTATTTGATAGTGTTGAGTATACAATTAAATGATAAAAGTGTATTTTCTCTAACATCTTAAGATTTTAGATAAGATAATCACACACACTTAATCATGTTATCATAACAGAAAGAGATTTTGAGATAGTCACACACTTCATCATCAGGTAAATGCTCAATTATATATGGTGCTCATTTTTTTGACTCTTTGCCATGATTTGGGACTATGGTTTAATTTGTCATTAGTATATGCTAATAATATATTAATCAATCTATGTCACATTAAGGCAGCTAATTATGGGGATTTTGTGCCTTGCCTGTTTTAAAGGCAACTCATAGGATTAGAATAATGATGATGTGGATCGATCAGTTGGCTAGATTCCAAGTCCAAATTGATTGTAATTATAGTAACAGCGAAGATGGTTAGTTGTGTCTTAGGTCCCTCATTTATCCTTAAGCTATCAGAGTAATTATATGTGTTATTTATTTTAATTTGTTTGTCTGATTTTGACTTGTCACGAAATTTTAATAAAATAAGAAAGGCAAAAATATTATGGTCTTAATCTAAATATATTCAAAATGAACTAAAATGAGTATCTTTTAATTTTATAATTTTAAATATGTTTATGTGAAAAAGTGAAAATTAAAGAGTTACAGAATAATATGATGACGTATTCTTTTTGAAACCGACAAAAAATGAAAGTCAACAAATAAATTAAAACTGAAATTGACGATTAACAGTTTGCCACGTTGAAACTACTGATAGCAGCTGTTCTTATGCAACTTGACAAAAAGGAAAGCAACCATGCTTAAAGAACCAACAGTAGAGCAGTATAAATAATAGTCTCTCTGTTCATTTTTATTTGTTATGTTGCGTTTTTTTAATGTTAATTTAATTAATTTTTAAAGTTAAATTAAATTATATTAATATGATATTTTAAGCAAAAAATTTAGATATTCAAAAACTATACAAAGAGTATTATAAATTGCAATTCTTTTGCATATCAATATGATGAAAAAATATTAGTCAAAATTTTTATGATTTGACTCTAAAAAAGGAACCATGACAAATAAAAGTGGACAAGAGAGAGTATTACACATAGCATAAAAACAAATACTCAAGTGCTATTGATCATGTAAAAACATAGTAACTTTATTAAAGGCGATATCTTCCGATAAAAACTTACCTAAATACTGGAGTGTGATGGACTTGTCGTTTCCCCGTAGTGAAATAATATTGCATATCAAGTTCATGAAGTTGTGAAGAGTCATTAGGTAGTTCCATTTTCCTGTTGGCAAATGCAACAATAGGAACACGAAATAGATCCTTAGCAGGATGTTGAGACTTTCTAACTTTATGCCTGTAAGTTGGTGTCCCAATATAGAAAATGATTAGTGAAAATATTAATCCAACAGTTGGAATTCCATAACCTAATCCCCAACTCATGTTTTCTTGAATGTAAACAAGTCCAATTGTGGCAAGTAAAGCACCACCAAATGTACTAAACATCCACCAATTGAAGAAGGAAACTTTAAGTTTTTTTTCATGTGGATTAAAATCGTCGAATTGGTCAGCACCAAATGTTGATATATTAGGCTTAGTTCCACCAGCACCAATGGCTATTATGTACAACGATGCATAGAAGAAACCAATTTGAGATGTTGAAGCTTTGTTGCATACTCCATTTTCACAACTTGGCTTCAAAATTTTAATTGATACGGCCATTGTCAAAAGAACCATTCCCTGGTGGAAAATTATAGTTCCATCAGTCCATTTTCTTATAATTAATCAGAAAATAAGTAAGTGTAGTAAAATATTAATTCTCTCCGTTGATTATTTTTCATTTTACACGCTACTTAAAGTATATAACTAAGGATCATTAATTTCACCAATTAATTTACCTTTTATATCCATATTGATATATATCAAGATAATTTGTGAACAAATGCTCAATAGCACAAGCCATGAATATATATATATATCATTGGAATATATATAAAGTATTAGTGAACTCTCGAAAAAAGAAATTTTTGCAATTTCAAAGGGTATTAGTTGTTGGATTATAAAATGGAAAATTTTAAATTAACTTTATTTTGATAAGTATAAGTAATTTAGGATATATATTTTTCTTAAGATGATAGATTAATATGAAACTGAGTAGTACTAACCAAATGACAAAAAGAAATAAAATGGAAAAAAAAAAGAATTAAGTCACTATCGCACTAAAAAGGGACAAAATTTGACTGGTGATGAAACCGAAACTCTGAAAATGAAGTAAAAAGCTATCTCATTTTCATACCAGCAGAGCGCTCATAAATCTCCTCTAAAATTGATCACTAAATTAACACAAAAATACAGGTGGCAATTAATTTAAATTTCAAATAAGTTCTAGCACTTACGCATAATATGTTCGAGAAACTGATCTTTTATGAAATTTATAAATTAAATAAAAAATAAAATACTTTAGATATTTTATGTTAATTTATCTTTAAAAAGACTTATAATTAAAAAAAAAATTGTAGAGAATTATAAAATTAAATCCTCCTATGTGATTCACATACTAGTTATACTTGAATTATTTGAGTATTAAAAATGCAAGGATTTTCATTCAATTAACAATAATATGTGGACTATAGTATCGAGATAGTCTACTACAAAGATACTTTATTTTTAAGATAATAACATATAGTTTCTTATTTCACTTTCTGAGCATATTAAAATAAATAAATTATGAAAAATCTTAATAGCTTAATTGATTGACTACTTGACAGATGTCTAAACCCCTCTCAATTTCCATTCTTCTACCCCAATTTTTTTTTTAAAATGAATTAAAAAAAATTAATATAGAGGTTATTAGCAGATACCAAATACTGCATTAGTTATATGAAATTCATATTAGAAACCAAAGCTTATACTATTATTTATGTATAGTACTGTTCTCAGTTTACAAATTAAATAGGGTAGTATTCACGTTCTAATTTATTTGATATACTTTTCTTTTTCGTCGATCCTAAAAGAATAATACATTTCGAAATTTGATTACAATTGAAAAATTCTCTCCGAATTAATTTATAGTCACACAAACATTTGTGACTTGTTTCAAACCATAAATTTCAAAAAAAATTCTTTTTTAATTAAGATTTGTATCACGATAAATAACAACACAATATTAGTCTAAAAGTCTCTTAAAAGGGAGAGAAAAGGTTGTTAAGAGCAAGGAGAATTAGTGGATCCGTCTCATTGTTTTGTCAACTGGCTGTATCATTGCAGCATATATCTCATTATCAATTAATTAAAATTCAAGTGAGCATTTAAAATACATTCAACGCTCATATTAAATTATTCTAAAATTATATATATATATATATATATATATATATATATATACAAAATAGTTAGTGGTGTACGGCTAGGGCAAACCACCAAATATATATGTGGCTTAACTTAGACACAGGTCATTTTCTAGCCAGGGAAAAATGGAATTAATGTTTACAGGCCCTACTTAAAAAAGTAAAAGAAATCGTCTAAATAATTAATTGGTAATTATAGTGCATTGTAGGCCAATAAAGATAGACGTTAGTGGTGCGATATAGTTAATTATGTGCAATTGGACTAAATCGTCTGAAAGGTTCCTTTTGTAGCTTCTTAACTATAAGATTTACAAATTAAAAAGTGTATCTATCACTCACGTGACCGAAAGGAGATACTCATAGCCAGGGGCGGATCTATAGTAGCTTAGCCAGGGGCGGATCTATAGTAGCTGGTGGAGATTTTTTCGAAATCCTACTCCATTATGGTAGATTATCTAATTATATTAAGTTCATAAGTATGATTTTCATTGGTGTGATACTTTTTTCTTTCTAGTTCATCTCGTTAATTTATTATAATTAAAAACAATTTAATTTTAAAAATTTTCCTTTTATTTTTAATGAAATAATTCTCAACAACACAAATTAAATATCTAAAAAATATTTTAGATCATAAATTATTTTAAAAAATTCTTTTACACATTGTACGTGTCTAGTTAAAGGACGTCACATAAAATGAAAGAGGGGGTATGTGTTTGCGTACCATGACGTAAATAAGTGAAGAGAATGTGAAGGTCCAGAAGCGGCCCAAGTAAGTATCAGCAACATAAGCACCAAGAAGTGGTGTAATCCAAACAGATCCAGACCAATTATTCACATTTCTAACTGATGAAACTGTGTCTTCATGTAGTTGGCTTGTTAAATACACCACTAAGTTTGAAGCTATTCCATAAAAAGCCATCCTCTCAAATGCTTCATAACCTGCACTTCATTATTCATACAATTAAAATCTGATACATGGATCGGACCAATTCTGTCATCATTGCGTAACAACCATGCTAATCTTTTCTATATCGTTCCAATTTTATCAGATGGGAAAAATCTAGTACATGGATTTGACTTATAATAAATCTTATGTTCCAAAACCTTTTACTTAATATCATTATCCTCTTTCTAAGAATCAATATGTCATCCTTCCATATGTGTTTTTCATAAAGAAACATTGGACAAGTTGAGTTGGTCCTTAATTAGCCAATCGAGATTAGTGGTGGAGTAGTATTCTCTATATCAGAAAATTATACGGTATAATATTGATGAAGAAATTATATGTAACATGTTGAATCCCCTTTACATAAAGAAAACTTTGACTGACCAACATGACTTGTGATACACTGATGAAAGTGTTTCACCCTTAATCAGAGCTTTCGTTTTCGAGCCTTGGGTATGCATAAAATCTTGTTGGGAGCTCCACCCCGAATGGGCCTTGCAAAGCGCGATTTGAATCTAGTCGGACCTCCAATGTGGACTCCGAACATCGGGTGAAAAAAAACTTTTAGTGTTGTGTTATTTTATGGCTATGGCACCGGTCGAGATACAAGAACTAACAACATATATATATTTTTATGAGATAGCTAATAATTAATAATGATAGAGAAGGAGGTTTAATTACCTACAAGGAAAGAACAAGCTTTCCATTTGCCAGTTTTGTTGGCTAAGACAGGGTGACCACGAAGATCAACGGTGCCATCTTGTGTGTAATCATTGTTAGCTTCCATTACATAAATATACTATTAAGGAATTGTTGAAGAAATGAAGTTAAGGAGGTGGCTATATGTAGGCAATATAATGGTGCTACTGTACAGCTAGATGTCAATGACATGGACCATATATATATACTTGTCCCTATTATTTTTTGTTAAGATGTCCCACATTGATAGAGAGATGGAAATTTGGTCTGACTTGGACAAATCTCTTCGCATGAGCTAACATTATTGGAATTGAGTTAGGCTCATATGTCATATCTTAGTATTATACTAATATTGTATTATCCCTCTAATGTAAAATTCTTTTAGTTACGTTACATATTTCTTTGAATGGTCCATCAGGATATTCTACTAAAGTTGTTTTTAGGATAAGAAAGTCATGAGAATATTCTATCAAAGTCACTTTATTTCATTTTAAAACAATAATGCAATATACTACTAAAATCACTTTTGTTCACTATATATATAATAATGTAATTTTAAGTATAGTTTACCATCAAGTAAAATATTAAAAAATAAATAAATGTCCCAAGAGCATAGAGACAATTTTGGGGCAAACAACCCAACAAGTGTTGATCTCATCAAACTTTAGTGTCTTACGATCATTATAGGGTAACTCTGGTCTTTATTTTACTTTTGACAAGCTACAAAGTTTTATTCTATAATTAATATTGAGTATTGTTTATCAATTCTTTATAGAATAATGAGCTTATTTAAAATGTTGCAAGTAAAGATAGATGCATGTTTAATTTGTGATAGTCATTTAAAATTGAAACAGTTGGTTGGAAGATATGTCATCCTAGAGATATGAGGTGAAAGATGCAACCACGTTAGGTATACTCTGTCATAATTCATGAGTATTCTACCACACCTTATATAGGTATGTTTTTAGTTAGCTCAACACAATTTTAAAATTCGTGTTTAGATTAAATTTATGATACGAGGTGTTAAATGGATGGTTTGAACAAGCTAAAATATTGACCAACTAGTAAATTGTTACTTTGGACGAGACATGGATTGAACCAATATGGATAAATAAATCCAATCTATGCAAATTAACCCATAAACAATATTCATTAATAGAGTTCGGAGCCTAAAGGGTATAAAATATTAATAAAAATTTCAAAACGGTATATAACATTTTATATTAACCAAAAGGGCAAAATTGCTGGAACAACAGCGATTTACTCCATCGGAAAAAGCAAAATCGTTGCTACTGCAGCGATTTTACAAAATGTGATTTTTTTTAAAAAAAAATTCAAATCGCTACCTAGAAAGCGATTTTCAATTTTATTTTATTTTTATTTTTTTTTTTTTGAAAATCGCTGCTTAGGCAGCGATTTTCATTTTAAAAAAAAAAATTCTTGTTTGAAAATCGCTGCCTTGGGCAGCGATTTACATTTTTTCAATTTTTTTTTAAAAAAAAAAAATTTTTTTTAAAAAAAACAAAATTGAAAATCGCTGCCTAAGTAGCGATTTGAATTTTTTTTAAAAAAAAAATTCACATTTTGTAAAATCGCTGCAGTAGCAGCGATTTTGCTTTTTCCGGTGGAGTAAATCGCTGTTGTTCCAGCGATTTTGCCGTTTTGGTTAAAATAAAATTTTATATACCGTTTTGAAAATTTTGTTAATATTTTATACCTTTAAGCTCCGGACTCATCATTAATATTGAAACATCATCGACACCACCTACATACGTAGGAACAAGACAATTAAGATTAAATGATCGGAAAGATGTGTAAAAAGATATTTAAATAGACTTATTTTAAGTATTTACGAGTCAATATATGACTTTTAGCTTATAAATTATTTTTAAAAAGTCAATCTGAATATCTATGAGTTCGATTCATTTCTTTTCCCTTAATTTTGGTATTCAAATATATAAATAATAAGAAAAGTGATCACTCAGACATAAATTTCTGAATCCAAATGATGTTACTCTAAAAGAATATCCCCACCATTAATTCACTCAGATTCCATAGATTCAATCATGAGTTATTGACCAAGAAGTATGATGGGAAAAATGAGGAAATGCAAAAAGAATCAAAATATACATAGGAAGCCCAACAATAATTTCATCATGTATATAGTTGTAGTTGGCCACACAAATTAAATATAGCAACTTATCTCCATTCTAATTGGTATATCTCTTTTAAATCCCACTACAACAGCGTAAACCATACTTGAATATTATTATATACGTATATACGACAAACCAATAGATCTCATTTCTCTTTTTGATGTCTAATTAAGTAGAATTATAATTAAATAAAGATTTTAAGCAATATACATCAGAGTTATTTTGACCGTCTGCATTAAATTAGGCAAATGTTAGTAATTAATTAATTATAAGTATATATATTACGTGGCTATTAGCCATTTATCTTTTACGTCGCATAAGATATACATAATTTTTTTTATATATTAGTTCAGTAAGATTGTATATTATAAACTAAACATATGTAAATACTGTACATGAATAACTTATTTCAAACTATATAACTATCCAACGTTGTAAGCTTATACAAAGTTTAATATATGAATTAGTTGTTTTACTAGTTACAAAAATAACAATTTATTTTAATCAATTATAACAAGTTATTTTTCATTTCGACATTATCACATCAATCAAGTTTACTATTAAGAATAACATAATTCTATGTCAATTTTATTTGATAAATTTAAGAAAATTAGATAAAATTACATAAATCCTAATATAACCGAACGAAGTGAAAAAACCTAAATTATATTTTAGATAAAACTAATTAAGCTGCTAAATAAAATATACATATTTTACGAGTGAGTGGTAGGTGAACAAAAATTAAAGTTTAATTGCATGAAACATGAAATGATAGTTTTTTTCTTCAAGAGAAAACTACACAAAATTCTAGATTATACTTTAGATAGAATTAATTAAGCTGCTAAATAAAATATACGCATTTTACGAGTGAATAGTATGTTAACAAAAAATTAAAGCTTAATTGTATGAACATGAAATGATAGTTTTTTTCTTCGAGTAAAAACTACACAAAATAGATTTAATTGTGAAATTATACATTCAAATTCGGTTTAATCAAAATTAGTTATTCTTAATGGACTCATGACCCAAATTATTTACTTGAATACCTCATTTTCTTCTTTCTTATTCTGTGCATGATGTCAACATCACTACTATGAATTAATCATCTATGATACTCCATTGGTGCTATATGACATGATATATATAGAAAATTATCAAAGTCACAATTTTATCAAATTAAACTTTAAATTAGTAAAAATATATTTTTATATTTTTTTAAAATTAAAATATTAAAAAATTAAAATATACCTAAATAATATCATAATAATATTTAAATTAATATAAACTGTCGCACAAGTCAGTTGGTTACGTACCTCAATTATTATGATGGTCGTGAGTTTGAACCTGGACCAACCTTGATTTCCTTCTTCTTTTTTTTTTTTTAATTGTTATTCTTTTTTTTTTCTCTTTTTTTGGTATTTTATATAAAAATAAATATGTAGCATTTCTTCGTTTTTCATTTTTCTGTTCTCTTTGCTTTTTTATTTTGGTTGGTATTTTATCATATAAAATAAATATGTAGAATTTCTTCGTTTTTCTTCTTTGTGTTCTTCCTTCTTTTTTTGGTTTTTGATATTTTATATAAAAATAAATATGTAGCACTATTATAAAATAAATATGTAATACTATTATATTTAATGATGAGATTATTTTCAAACTAAAAATTTATCAAAAGCTTAAATTTTTTATTACTTTTTGAAAAAGATATAATAATATACGTGAATTGTGTTATATATTGATAATTAAAAAGGCAATATAGTTTACACAAAAATTTTACTTGCATCACTGATTTAAGAGCAATTAATATTTTACTCTTTAAGTATAAGTGTTCTTTTCCCTTTTCTTAATAATAATATAGATTATAACTACAAACCACTGGCTGAGAAACTTTAATTTCCGTCTTTGTTGAAGTTGTGCGATGACTTGTACATAGTGGAGTTTTATTTGTTTCTCGTTCGGTGAATATTTCATATAAAAGCTTTAATTAAATTTTGAATTGTGTATTAAATTTAAATCGTACATTATAGGGTTTATTTGATGATAATATTTTCAACAAAAAATTTTTCTTCTCCAAAATTTAAATTCGAAATCTCTAATTAAGATTGTAACTGTTCAGCAACTGCACCACCACAAAGTATGTTGATTAAGTGGATCTTTCAAATTTTAATGTCTGTTAAATTATTTCATTCGTGGTTAGAACATAACAACAAATTAGACACGATGGTTAATAGTTGATGAAACTTGTTTTATCACAAATTTTAAAATTCGTCAAGATCGCAAAGCTTGTAATGGATCTATAATTTGGCAATTAATCCAAATGAATCGTCACAATTTGGCTCCAAATCCTTGTTGATCATCATAATTGTTGGTTGTACAAATTTTGGCATCATTTTTTACTTTAAAAAAATGATTCCAATCAATTTTAAATGACTCCAAATTTAATCTTCACCGTTCTGATATCAAATTCAACAATTCTCCATTGTCAAAAACAATTCAAGCCTTAATAATTAATAGGTTGATGACTTTGTCTTTCTTCAATAGGTTTATTTCAAACTCAAAAAAAAAAAAGTTAATGCTATCTTCAAATATTTTCAATTATACCATTATTTAAATCATTATAGGAGCATACTATATAAGCTCAATTCAACATTACCCACCCAATTCTAGCCAATAAAACAGTGGGCCTTCAATATTCTATATTTAAAAAACTCAATAAATTTCTTTTGTTTTCAATTCTAGTTGTGTGCTTATAATTTACTGCAAGAAGAAAAAAGAGGAGGAAGAGACAAGAGGATAACCCTTTCCCTTGTATGATTTCAAAATTTACCGATTTAATTAATTTAGATCTTTCGCCTCGCTTAGGACCTAGTTAAGATGAACATCTTCATATTAAGTTGTAGTTTTTCCAATATTCTCAAACTTAAACTCCAGACATTTGATTAAGGGTGAAGAAATCTTATCTATTCCACTACAAGAATAACCCTGTTGTCAATTTAACAAGATTTAATCTCAATCATATCGTCTCAATGACTAGTTATGCCACAATATATCCCTCCAACAAGGGAATAACTACTAATATTAGTGGTTGTTAATGAATACATGTGTGTGGTAGATCACAAATTCACAATCAAATAGGCAATACCAAGCAACAAGACACACTACTCTCGAGGCCCTTCCTTAGCTCTTGCTATTGTGCACATTTGTAATATAACTTTTCTTTTTGACAAACATTCACTTGGCAAGTAACGCTAGCAATGTCCATTGCAAATAATTGTAAAGATATGACATATATATATATATATGCATAACTCAACCTTAAAAACTAACTCATGAGAAGAAAATTATTCAAGTCCATATAAGCAGACCATCAATTGAATTTGATGTTTTCTATTTGCATAACCACATAGGAGTAACTAATAAACTTACTTCTAATCCTATGAATTATTAATGAAAAACGACAGAGAAATATCCAAGTATATAATTAATGTGAAGAAAAAAAGAAAAGAAAAGTAAGCAAGTACATTCAAAATGGAGACTACTATTTTCTCCACTACTAATTGGTGACATGGAAAATCATTGGTCCTAAGTCCTAATAATATAAATGCACCTTATCTTCCCGTGAAGCTGGAAACAGCAACACATAAAAGTTGCACAACATTATTGATAGTAATGAGTAAATTCTTCTAAGCCAAAGAGGGAAACCTCATATTTAAGCCCCACCATATACATACATACATATTACATAGTATAGATATAGAAAGAGCTTGTGCAATTCATGTCCTTCTATTTTTATGATATAATATTCATTCTCATTTAAGATATTTATTATTACAATTTTGATCTAATATACTCCCTCTATCTCAATTTATGTGACACATTTCATTTTTCGACAATCAAACATTTTAAGTTTGATTGAGAATTTGCTCATTAAATCAATCTTTAATTTTTTTAGAAAGGAAGTTTATATATTTGTAAACTATGTAAAAAATATATTATTATAAATCACAATAAGCTTGTGCAATTCATGTCCTCCTATTTTTATGATATAATATTCATTCTCATTTAAGATATTTATTGTTACAATTTTGATCTAATATACTCCTTCTATCTCAATTTATGTGACACATTTCATTTTTCGACAATTAAACAGTTTAAGTTTGATTGAGAATTTGCTCATTAAATCGATCTTTAATTTTTTTAGAAAGGAAGTTAATATATTTGTAAACTATGTAAAAAATATATTATTATAAATCACAATAGTTGACAATTCAAAAATATTTAAAAGATATATGACAATTTTTCGATAAAAAATAAATTTGTTTGGATCTCGAAATCCTAAATGTATTACATAAATAGGACAAATGGAATAAAATTTTAGTAATGTTTTACACATTTATACTCCCTGCTATATAAAAAGTCATTGATTCAAATAAAGCTGTAGTCGAAAGGCTACATCCTCCATTCAACTAATTCACTCTCATAAGTAATAAGTTTATGAAATGAGAATTTGTCCAAGACAAATAAGAAGACGATAACGTAACTCATGCCTTCAACTATTAATGTTGGACACTTGATATCTCATGTAGCTTAGAAGTGAATAATCGAAACGTGAACCATATATGATATGGGACCGAATAAGATTTGGTAATTCAGGAATTTGGATTTATAACATGTTAAAATAAATATATATACAATAAGTTTTAACGATATGTTATTCAATATTTATATGTTAGTCAAAAAAAAAAAGACTTTAGGCCTCGCTGTGAAGTTTGACTTTAGACCTCCTATCTCCCTAACCCAAAATCTAGGTCACCTGCCTATTTTCCCTTTACCTTTCTTTTGTTCACACTCCAACGGACCAAAATAATGCAAAGAATTATAAATAGGGAAAAGAAATATATCGGAGGAACAATATTGTTATTCATAGTAATAATATTAAATTTATCATTTTAATTTTTTATGTAATATTTATCAAAACTTTTGCAAATTTTTATACATATTCATACTCTGTCAAAAATTATGTTCAGATAGTCAAAGGACAACATCTGCCCTTTAAATGTCTAGTATCGAACGACTAGAAAAGTTAGGTGTCCAAAACTGATTGTATTTGTATATTACATTATTGAGTAAATATCATCTTATGAACTAATTGTTAAGACTATATAATTAGATTAAAAATTCATTTTTTTATCAAGTGCGAGCTGAACTAGTTAGAAACTTCCCCAGCATAAAGCTATACATTAACTCGAATGGACCACCAATATCTCTTCAACCAACTAGCAAGACGTACAAAAATCATCAATAATGGATGGTGATCTTTTTCGCATCTTTGTTTAATTCAAACAAACGCCTAGTTAGCTATTTTCCCCTTCTCACTTATTAGATGTGATAAAATTACTTGAGTTCGGAGCCTAAAGGGTGAAAAATATTAACAAAAATTCTAAAACAGTATATAATTCTTTTTAACACTAAAACGGCAAAATCGCTCACTAAGTAGCGATTTTATCTGTCGAAAAAGTAAAATCGCTCCTTCGGAGGCGATTTTGTTTAAATTTTTTTTTTTTTTAAAAAAAGTCAAATTTAACAAATCGCTCTTGTAGCAGCGATTTTACTTTTTCGACAGATAAAATCGCTACTTAGTGAGCGATTTTGCCGTTTTAGTTAAAAATAAATAAATTATATACCGTTTTAGAATTTTTATTAACATTTTTCACCCTTTAGGCTCCTGACTCAAAATTACTTTATGACAATATGACTCATTCAATTTGTTTAAGCTTGGATTGATTTATAATCGGTGCATTTAATAGCTCAATTCATCTTGATGTATTGAATTCAGTTTATTTGAAATTTATGTGTATTTAGGATATGTAAACTAAACTAACTCATGAGAAACTTTGTTAAAAGAATATTTGATTTATGATTTTATTGTTTGATATATTATATATTAACTATTATAAAGAAAAAGAAAAAAACTTTTATTAGTTTTTTTTTTGTTTGGTAATACATAAACATGATCCTTAACTTGGCGTCAGTTGACAACTATGACCTTTAACTTTGGATGTGCACAACTAGACACTTAAACTTGTATAAAATTGAACAAATAGATACATCCGTTCTACATGGCACCCTACATGGAAATTTTATTTTCAATGTGGCGTTTGTATACATGTATTATGTCATGGACACATGTGTCTACTTATTCAATTTATCAAGTTTAAATGTCTACTTGTGCATACTCAAAGTTGGAGGGTATAGTTATCTGCTGAAACCAAATTAAGGGTTATGTTTATGTCTTATGCCTAAAGAAATTACGTAGCCGTTTGATCATGTTTGGAATTTGAACCAAATTGTGTTGGCCATGCATGAATGCTAATTTGGAATTGTTTTTCAATTTTTGTGAGTAATGTTGGAATTCTGATCCTCAAATTCGCCTAAGGAACAAGTATATTTTATATGTTCATTTGCAGATTACAGCAGTTACGTTTTGTGAAGCAAATAAAATAATAACACAATATTTTATCGCGGAAAACCCTAACTCATAAGGGTAAAAATCACGACCTACACCTCTGTAGGATTTAACTTCACTTTATTAAACTCCAATCTCAACACAAGATTACAAACCTATGTAAACTAAGGAATTATAAACTCTAATTCCTAGCTAATAAATTATAAACTCTGATTCCTAGCTACCCAAGATAAAAAACCCCACATTTAAGTCTTTTACCGTCCATCAAGTTTCTCAAACTTGTTAGACGAATCCTACACACAAACTAGATTGTAATCAAAATTCTTAATTACAATCTTACAACGTTTTCCTCATAAACTGGCAACACTCCCAAGTAACTCTCAAAACTCTCTCAAACCTCTTGATTGTGTTTTGATCTTCTCTCTATGTAAGTGCGCAATTTTTCTAAAACGAAACTATCGCCCTTTATAGATTTTGGACTTGAATCCAAAACCTATTTCAACTAGAAATCCTACTCCATGTAGGACTTCTCTTTTTGTGTGAAACACTTAATTCAACTCAAACTTGTCTTCGTCGCATATTCAATAACTCCTTGTCTGAATCAACTTTTTCTTTGCCTCTACAAAATCTTGTTAAGTTCAACTTGGATTCTTTATTGTCTTTGCCGCAACCACTTATAAACTTGCTGCCGCCTCAAGAAAAACTTATACTTAGTTTTCCTTAAATAAGTTGCCAGGAAAACTTACACTCAATTTTCCTTAATTAAATAAGAAAACTTTCACAAAATTTTCTTAATTAAATAAGAAAACCTTCCACAAAAATTTTCTTAATTAAATAAGAAAACTTTGTTACGTAATAACTTCTTTGTTGAACTAACATACGATTCCCATTTAGACTCGAATTTCTTGAAAATATATATTCCTATACAGACTCGAATTCTTCGCTAAAACTTATTGACACTTTTTCACACCTATTCTAAGTAACCTGTTCTTTGCAACTTTGCCATAGTACAAAACAATGTCTCACAAATAACATCACGTGAAAAAGGTGAAAACATTTTTTGGGTATTTTTTAAATTTATGAAAATTTTCAAATTCAACTTTGAAATTAAATTTTCAAAATTTTAAGATCAAACATATTTTTTCAAAGTCGAATTCCAAGGAAAAAATGTAAAAAAATGTCATTGTCAAACGCCACTGATCAATTGATATTAGTTGAACGAATTAAACTCTTAACTATTGTTTAGTTTGTCTCAACTAATTAGTCCATTTCAGACAAATAACTTTGACAAGATTGACAATGATCTATTTTCTAGGAGAACTTCAGGAGTGGCACAAAAAAATATAAAGAGTTCACAACCAATAGCAATTTAACTATTTTTGCCAATTAAAGGTTGGGGCAGAGCTAAGTAGAGATTTGTGGGTTCGGACAAACCCAATAACTTTTTGATAGATTATGTATTTGTATTAGGATATTACATTAATATATATGTATGTTAACTTGTGAACCTTCTAAAAAGGTGTCCTAAAATTTAAAACTCTTAAACTTTTAATCTTGGCTCCGCCTCTATTATCTAAAGGTTGCCAATTATGAATAAAATTCAAAAAAATCAAAGGGAAAAAAAAGATTATTGCCAATGTGTGTTGGTTGAATTCGTTGAACACACATAGAATTGAGACTATGAGACTTTTTTTTTTTTACAGCGGCTACCACCTCAACTCTGCCTTTCGGGTGAGTACTCCAAATCAACTGAGTCATTCCAGAACGAAACTATGAGACTTGCTAACCAAATATAGCTGGACTAATGACGTGCATTTTTTTGGTACGTGCCGAAATATTTGAACTAGTCCATTAAAAGCATTTACTTCGTACTATTTTTGCAATTCTTTTAGGTATTCAAATTTATTTAACCATTCACATTTTAAACATTGACATGATGTTTTCTATGAAAGGACTATTGATTTTTGGATTCATTATAACATCTTTAAAGAAAATGGGACAAAGGCATTAGTGATATATATAATGGTACCTCCAATTAAAGTTGCTGTCGAAATTGATACTGTTGCATCGCGAAGAGGGCAATAGCAACATTATCGGTACTCTTTCCGACTATCATATCCTAATTCAATTCCTATATTTTATTGTCGGATGTAAGTTATAAAAATTATATATATATATATATATATACATATATATATATATATATATATATATATAACCTTTGGTATCTGATTTAGAGGTGAATTATGCTGGTATGAAATTTCGTATCACGTTTAATAGCTACTTGACCAAGTTTGTGATAGAAAATAAGTGTATTTGGGATCAGGGAAAGTTTTTTTTTTTTTTTCAAAAGCTAAAAAAATAGTTTTTCCCAAGAGTATTACTGAGAAAAATTACACTTTGACAAAGCTTGGTCTAACATTAATCGATGCTCAATGCTTTTAAAATTTATTAGTCAAATAAAAATTACTTTCATCAATTTCTTTTTTTAAAAAAACGTTTTTTTAGAGGAGCAACTTTCAGAAAAATGACTATAGCTTGGATTTAATTAGAGATCTATAACTATAATTTGTTTAACTAGGAATCATAATTACATATTAGAAGGAGGAGGGAGAAGAACAAGATTGAGAGAGAGAGACAGAGAAGAGACACACACGAGATTGGAGAGAGAGGGGCGAGAGGATAAATACATGATGTATTCATTTTATCAAGTTTTAACATGAAAGCAATTAATTTGTATCAACGAATACAATTGTATCAAGTGTATTATCGAATACAATTTTTATCAATGAATACAATTGTATTATCAATGAGTATCACGTGTATCAATTCTTTATTTATTCACTTTGTATCAAATGCATCAATCAATATATGTTTATCTAATAAGTTACGAGATGGGATAAACATTCCAGTAAACAATCTCATATGTGGTATGCGTCCCAGGGGTCAACTGGAGACCCCGACTCATCTGTTTGCCGAATGTTCCTGGATAGCTAAGGTTAGAAATGGGTTATCAAATTGGACAAGTTTCAGTACAAGCAACAAGGAGTATCACAGAGCATAAGGTGGGTGAAAAGACAACGTTGGAGTCAAATGAAGAAGGAGCTACTTACTGCAGTGTGGGGGGCTATGATATATCATACTTGGCAAGCCAGGATCTGGACAATTTTTAGGAACAAAAGTGTAAATACTATCTTTGTTATTAGGAAGATTCAACAAGAGATGAGGAATAGAACAGATGGGTTGAGTAGTTCTAAGAGAGTCTTACATAGCCAATATCTAAAAAAACAATTGTATAACTAGTTGTAGGCTTTGGTTTCTTTTTCTGTGGGAGACCTAGGTGATTGCAATACTATTCGGAAAGGTGGTTGTAATACTAGGGTGCTCATTTCTGTGTTTTGTTTTAGAGTTGTAAATATTTCGATTGTCAATGGTAATATTCACAGTTATTAACAAAAAAAAATAACTTTTTTTAAAATTATAGTTGTGTATAGTAAATACATAGCACATGTTTATTCAATTATCATGTAAAATTATTTTAAAAGCTTGACTAAATGAACTATAAAGAACAAGTAAGAATAACAAATTAAAACGAAAGAAAATATCACACTTTATGGGTGTCTTGATAGTGAAGTGATTGTATAATTTTATTTTTATAGAAATGATCCAATAGCTAATTAAGTAGCATTGTTTGGTGGAGTTGAAGAAAAGGATAGATATAGATTTTTTCTTGAGTGAGAGACATAGCTTTCTCTCCCCATACATACCTTTTTAGGTAAGACATCATAAATTCACTTTTGACATTTAACATTATTCTGCTCTCCCTCACTCCCCAGCAGTTTCGTATACATATTGCAACTTGACTTCTCTGTTGGGTAATTAGAACGACTTAATTAGTCCTTACATCGTAATAATAATACCCAATAAGCTAAGGTAGTGAAAACTTGTAATTAGAACATAACCTCAACTAATTTTTTTTTAATAGTTTGCAGGGTTGTCAAAATGAGCGGGTTAAACTAACTTTAAATTAAAAATGATTTGGTTAAAATGAATTGACTAATAAATAAACGAACCGTTGAGCAAGTCATATTTCATGGGATTATTTTACCATCCCTCATGATATTTACCGTAAAATGGAAGTTGAAGAAAATTCATCCACCCGATGGTAAAAATAATGGTGTTAGCTTATATGAGTCCATCACGATCACGAGTAAAGAGACCTGATCCCTTGACTATATAAATAATCGGAAGAACATTAAATACTTGAAGTAAAGGAACACTGAAATTTACGTGAAAACCTAGCTCATCTCTCAATGGCTACAAGATTGCTCAACAACTTCACTAACATCAAGGAACATGTGAATATAGATTTCAGTAATCACAAATAATTAAACTCTTAACCCTACACCTTGTAACAATTCTATTAAAAAACTCAAAGCAGTAACCCTATTGTCCACTATATCAATTACCTGTAGTTAACATAGATTTCAACCAAACACAATACAACTAACTCTAGCGATGGACTCGACTTTGCAAAGATCACCTACAACTGCAATCTATATATATGATCAACTAGATTAACCTAGTAACACGCCATTGGATGAGAGCTCTGCCCCTCTATTATCGTGTCCACCTACCACAACAGGGTTGCCACCTTTACAACTGCAAACTTATCTCGGATGCATGGTTACCGCTCGAAAAATCAAATCCCTCTGCCAGAGATCCCATTGCTCCATAAGTCGTTAATTCATCAAAACATCAAAATACAAACACTTGCTTTACATAAAATAAAATGATCAAATAAATACCGTCACACTATAAAAGTATCATATCCCATAGGCCATATACTACAACAAAAATGATCATTAGCGGCATTTAATTTTTAATTGCCGCTAAATATGTATTTTTAGCGGCAATTGTTACTCTTTGTATATGTCCCTAAAACCTTTAGCGACATTGGTTCTAATGACACTTAACTAATGCCGGTAAAGACTTTAACACTCTTTATTAGTGTCAATATTAATGCCGCTAACAGTTGTTTTTGTTGTACGTAGTGATACCTACAACCATTCTAGGTCCCCTCTATAAACTATAGTTGCAGGTGTTTAGCACATCATGCAACTATAGTTAGGAACATTATGCTAGAAATTTCCATCGTTATAGAGTATGTTTAGGCTATCAGCAATTCTATTTAATGTGGATATGGTATTTTGATGACGTGGTATTTGCTTATTGGATTGATCGATTTCACACACGGTGATTTTATCATAAAAAATAGTCATAATTATTGTTTGGTTGCTCTAAATTTAAGTTACCTTTTGCATCAACAAAGTCATCGATCAAACAAAGCTTTTGTTTTGTTACAATCGTAGAACTTTGCATTAGTTGTCTAGAAAATAGAACTCATCGAAAAGATATTTCCAGCACTGGAATTTGACATCTTGTTGAAAGAGTAGTAGGCTGGGCATATGCATGTAGGAACAGGAAACACGCTTGTTGACATTAGTTACACTCGTGATACTTTGATAAAATATGTGGTGTAGTGAATGAGATTGTTTTTTTTAATCAGAGTTTGAGTCCTGCCGTCATGACTTACTGATGTCATCAGTCATGACGGTAGGACTCAAACTCTGATTAAAAAAGAAACAATCTCATCCACTACAACATATATATATATATATGTTCTTAATGTGGTGGTTTCGAGTGAAATACTATTATAGAGAACAAATCGAACCCAAAGGTCAGAAGTTGAACTTAAGATCCTTAAATAAAGAAGAAATAGTCACATCCAGTGCACCACACGTGATTACTCTTTTATACTCCTAACTTGCAACCACCTATGCAAAATTAAAGTTTGTATTGGTTGAAAGAGGAAAAAAGAAGAGTGATACACAATGATTGTGAGTCTTGACGAAATAAACACAGAATCCGGGCCTAAGATTTTGTGGTCACAAAAAAAGATTGGAACTTGAAACTGACAAAGATGCTTCAGTTGAATTGGAAAAGATCACATCATGATGCAAGCTGATTAGATATTTATATGATATTTGGTACAATAATCAAATCTTTCGATAATAACATTGTTTGTTTCAACAATTTTTTTATTGATATCGTAAATGTTGCTATACTAAACATATACTCCCTTCGTTTAAAAAAGAATGTCTCTATTTTCTTTTTAGTTTGTTTAAAAAAGAATAAATTTTTTCCTTCTATGATAACACTTTAACTTTCCACATGACATGTTTAAAACCACAAGATTAAATGACATTTTGGTACATTTGACATAACTTTAATTTAGAACCACAAAATTAAAATGTCTTTTTTCTTTTCTTAAATTCTATTCCAAGTCAAACTAGGTCATCCTTTTTGAAACGGATGGAGTAATATAACATACTCCCTGTTTCAAAAAGAATGGTCTAGTTTGATTTAACACGAAATTTAAGAAACTAAAGAAGACTCTTAAATTTTGTGGTTCTAATTTAAAGTTATGTAAAATGTACAAAATTGCCCTTTAATCTTATGGCCTAAAACATGTCACATGAAAAATTGAAATTAAAATGTTACTAAAAAAAAGAAAGAAAACATTCTTTTTAAAACTGACCAAATAAAAAAGATGTCATTCTTTCTAAAATAGAGAGAGAGTAACAGATTCATTCCTCGAAATATTTTGAAAAAGAATCAAGCCCACACATGAGGAGGCTAATATTTTAAATCTAACTTTTGCAAATATTATAAGCATATATACCACTAAGGGGTCGTTTGGTAGGGCGTATTACGAGAATTAGTCCAACTATTATGTGTGGTATTATTTAGTACTATGTTTGGTAGGAATTTTGGGTCTATGTATGATCAATCCATGGTTATACACCCTACATGGTCTCAGAGGGCATATAAATAATACCTTCCATTAGGTGATATTAGCTCTAATACCACGAGACTAATCTCAGTAAAGACAAAATACCCACTCAAATCCTTTTATTCCTTTTGTTTATTTTTCTTGATTTTATATTTAATATTTATATTAATAAATTTATTTAAATAAATTAGCTTACAAATTTTATTATTTAGGTATAATTTTTTGTTTCTAAAATATGAGTTATTTAACCTACTTATTATTAATATAAAATATTATAATTTGACTAATATGCTAACACACACGAGCACGCGCGCGCACACACGTACACACGCGCGCGCACACACAAAAAAAAATCTCGAATATAAAAATACTTTGATTCATTTTGCTATATTTATTTTTAATTTTTATTTTATTTTAATTTATGATAAAGTTTTTTTTTAATTTATTGATAAAGAACAAAGTTCAATAAATTTTATCTATAAATTATTATAGTTGTGTGACCTTTTGAGATATCAACTCCAATTTATTAAGATGACAATTATTACTCTCAAATAATATAAGTGAGAAAATAGTGAACATGACAGTAAAATTTTTATTCTCCTAGCTAGTTAAAAATAACATTATCCATCATTTATCTACCTTGACCCGATTACATGAAATAGAAAATTTCATAATAACTCAAGGATATAAATGGTCAGAATTTTTTTTTGTAGAGTTTTAAACCACACAAAGCTATAAAAAACAATTAACTTAACACTTGATTAAAATGATTTCTGCGTTACTAATCCCTACATTATTGATCTTTGTACCAATAGACCCCAAATAATTCATTGAAAGAATGATATGAGAAAAAGCAAAATGGAGATAACACCTTACCTAGAAAGGATATTGAAGTACCACATGCTAGCACTCTATTGACAAGAACAACACAGATATGGACATGATCATCACTTACCCCTGTTTCGACAACACCCGTGCTTTTAATTGCTCACGAGACATTAAAATGTTGGATTAATATATCTGTTCTCGAGGAAAATTTGATCAACTATGTTTATTATAGCTCGAAGAACAAGTGAAGGATGATAAACTATGAAATAAAGGAACACTAGCTATTTAATTACCTCTAGTGATATTCGACAATACGATACTTTTAACAAAAATCTCCGAATAGGAGACTGTTGGTGTAATATTTTAACATTAGTAAAAATATATTACATGTTACATTATGTATATCATGTTATGTCCAATGATGGAGATTATATTTGTGCCTCTTTACTCTCATTCATTGTGGAAGAAAGTGGTCATTAGTTATAGTAACTTTTGTAACCACCAACACTTCATTTCACCCAATATTTTCTTTATTCTAGTAGCTTATGCAACCTATTGACCATTCATTTATTCAACTTACTACCCATTATCTTCCTATTCATTGCAAGGAAGAATTTCTCATCGATATATAGTGTGGTCTTATGTTGGGTTGAGTAGAGTAAGAAATATACAAGAGAGACAGCGGAAGAAAAGATGAGAATTAATATATTGTTTATATTGAGTAAGTGTAGTGAAAGTGAGAGTTGAGACAAAGAAAATATTCAAATCTTCAACTATATTCACTTTACAAAAGAGAATATGTATATGTTGAAGGAAGGTTTTTTATGTGGAGCTTTAGACTCTTGAACTAATTCAGAGTCGCTTGAGTTGTACGACGTTGTTGGACTGTTATATGCTGGAGGAGACAAGTCAAGAGATATACTGCTGGATCGGTATAAATTATGCTATAGTGGACTTGAATCTCCCTAAAGAGAGCACGATATCCACACCTCAGCCTAAAGATTTACCTATTAATTTTGTCGTTTTATCTTCAGCTGTAATATTTTGTATTTGTGGTATATTTACACCATCAAAATTGATATTTATATAGGATCAATGCTGCCTTAGCATAATACTATTCTATAACTAGATCAGCACAGACGAGTATTATTTGTTCAATGGCTCAAGCCAATTTGTCTGGTTATATACTATATAAATAGTACAAAGGTTAAGAGTAATAATATTAGTAATTATAAATTTGGTTAGTGAAAGTAATCGTTATATACAATAGAAATGGTTTAAAAGTTGGTTAGAATAATAATATTAACTAGGAATATAAAATTTGTTTACATATATGAAATAAATGATCGGTATTTTGTAGGTTA
This sequence comes from Solanum pennellii, assembly GCF_001406875.1. Lineage (NCBI taxonomy): Eukaryota > Viridiplantae > Streptophyta > Magnoliopsida > Solanales > Solanaceae > Solanum > Solanum pennellii. The sequence continues at coordinate 42,111,903 of NC_028642.1, read as the reverse complement.
AAAATGATATTTTTGAATAAAATATAAGCTTGTGGTTCAATTTTGATATTTGAAAAAAATGAAATCATGATATGAAATTTTCAAATCAAATTCTTTGATAATTTAAAATTTTCATCTCATAATTTGAAATTATGAAATAAAATTACATGTCTAAATTAAGCGCTGATTCCCATTACAAATCATGAAACAGAATTGCATATGTAAATGCCTACTAAGCAAATGTCTAAAATGTAGGTAGTTTAAAGAGCAACTGCCATATATAGCAAACATAAAAATCATGTTTGTATGCTATAACTATAGTTTGCATAATTACACTCCATAACAAACATAAATATGTATATTTCTCCATACATATACAAAAGAAAGCAATTGTATAATTCGCTATACATATACAAAAAATCTATTGTATAATCTGTGTTTGTAAAAAGTAAGAACTAGAGAAAGACAAAAGAGAATTGGACAGAGAATATTTGTATTGTATAATTATAAGTGTATAGGACGGATATATATGTATTTGCATGTGTATATACAATATTCTCTGGCTATATACAAATAGAAACACAATTTATACATTTCTGTTTGTGTAAGCGAGAGAGGCGAGGGAGAGACTGATGAGATCTGGGAGAGTGCCGAGCAAGATCTAGGAGAGTGGAGAGAGGGGACAAAAATATGTGTATATATACAATTTCTCTCGCTTTCTACAAAAATAAATACATTTTATACATTTGCGTTTGTATAAAAGTGAGAGAGGCGAGGGAGAAACTTCCGAGAGTGGTGAGCGAGATCACCAAGGAGAGGTGAAATAGCAATAGTTTGCTACGGGGTACAATTAAACCAAACTGTGGTTATAACATTTAATTTGAATTAATAATTTGCTATTAAATATAATTTTATTAGTTTAAATATGAAAATATCAAACATAATATAATTTAGGAGGATTTCAATGCTATCTTTCTAAAGAAAAAGACAAGTAGTATAGTTGTATTGTTGAGTCACCTTAAAGCTACCACCTAAAGAAAGTTGCTAGTTCAATTTCGGGGGACATTCTACCCTCTTTCATTTCATTACAATAAATTATTTTCAAATTTATTACCCTACAATGTTTTTAAAGATCAAATTTCAATATTAGTTATATCTATTTTGCTCCTTTTTATGTTTGGATAAGAAAATTGAAGATACTAAACACAAAATTACAATTTACAATTATCTTCTTTATGAATGACCTTTTTTTCACACGACATAACAACATATTCAGTGAAATTTTAGAAGTGAAGTTTGGGATAGTAGGATGCATGTAGACCTTAGCACTATCTCGTGGAGGTAGATTAACTATTTTCGAAAGACCCTTGGCTCAATTGTAACAAATACTATTATAAAGAAAAAGGAGAAAGTGAAAAAAATAACAAGAAAATAGTGCAAAAATCAATCAAAGAGGACCTCATACAACAACAAAATGATGTGATAGTCGAAACTCCATAACAAATAATCAACAATGAAAAAAATATAACAAATAACAAGAAAACAATGAAAAAGTCTACCAAAGAGGAGCCCAAACAACAATAAAACCATGTGATAATCGAAACTCCATAAATAAAGAATCAACAATGATAAAAATTTAAAAAAATAAGAACTACAATAATAGATGTAGTACCATCGCAAACCCCGACCACCCTATGCAAATACACTACAGTACCTTCAAACTTTCTAACCTAATTTATGCACTTCACACTCTCTTATCTAGGTTCACATCCTCCGTAACGTGAAGCAATGTCATACCCTCAATAACCTGAATTTGCGCCACATCTTGTCTTATCACATCAATTAATACTTTTTCGACTTATCTCTGCCTCTACTCGTACCCTCTATACCCAACCTCTGACACCTCTTCACTGATGCGTTTATGCATCTCCTCTTCACATGTCCAAATCATATATACTAGTCTCCTTTCCCTCATCTTATCCACTATGGAGGCCACTCCCACCTTATCATTGATATCCCTGTTTCTAATTTTATTTCTCCTAGTTACTATAATCACACATCTAATTCATCATCCCCATTTTGGCAGTATATATCTTTTGAACATGTCTCATACAAAAACGTTGGTTGATCCATCACTCTGTAGAACTTACATCTGAATTTTGATGGTACCTTCTTATCACAAGACTATAGAGGCAAGCCTCTACTTTATCCACACGTACAAATATGGTATGTGATATCATCATTGTTGTCTCCACTCCCTTATGTTATAGACTTGCGATACATGAATTTATCTCTCTTGGGGATATTTTTTGTATCAAGCCTCACCTCCACACATACCTTGTGCATAACATCATTGAATTTGCACTCCACATATTCTGTGTTGTTTCGATTCAACCTCAAACCTTAGAATTGTGCAACTCATCAGTTAGTATTATAACATTGCAAATAACATACACCACAATAACTAATCTTGATAGTATTGTGTCAAAACATCCATCACTAAGTAAAATATAAATGGAGTAAGAGTTCACCCCTAGTGTTGTCACGTCTTCACAAGGAAGTGCTTTCGAGTCTCCTCCCACCATTATTACCCGCATTTCATCTCTTTAGTACCTGTCCTAAACTGCCCTAGTGTAGGTGTTGCACCCAAATCGCACACGTAAGTGTACGTGGTCGTTCAAGTATTAAAGTGACTATTATAAAGGGTCGAATATCGTACCCACAGAGGCTTACGATTAGAACAACTTGATTGTTCCAATATTTTTAGCTAAGAACAAGTCAAGATTTCAAGAGTGATTTATTTTATAATCTAAAATTTAAACATAATTAAACAAGTGCGATTCAATTTCAAGGGTTTTAAACAATGATTAGGTAAAGTTTAGGGCTGCAACTCTTATAATGATTCATGCAATTATATTGTTTAAATGAGTGATAATCAACTATGGGATCAATGATCACAAGGTTAAATATATGATTATGGTATTCCGACCTCTAATCACCTACGATAAATGATAACCTAACTACATCGTTGAGCGGGATTAGGCTGGACCAAGTACAGAACAATATGATTTCTCCCTGTATAGTGACCAAGCATGGTCTATAGGTATATACCTATCCTACATATAAATTAACCCTAATTGTTAAAATAAAATCATGCTCATTATTCCCCATATTCTAGGGGTGGGCGTTCGGTTCTTCGATTCGGTTTAATTAAATTTTGGTTTGGTTCTTCGGTGTTTGGTTTTAGAAAAGTGTGCCATAGTTCGTACCATACTAGATCAGTTCGGTTTGGTTTTTTCTACGTCGGTTCGGTTTAGTTCTGTCACGAGCGGAATCTAGACCCCATACAAGACCGTCGTTGAGCTCTCAAAGGTCGCAGACAAGCCTACATGCGTCATTGTTACTTCATCTAGGTTAATTTTAGCGGAAAATTTGAACTTTTTGTTACTTAACATTCATGTAAGTCATTCTACTTACACTCATAAATGTTCACAATCAACCATCTAATATTAAGATCATCAAATGAAAGAAATAGTTCATAATTGCATTAAACGTATTTTTGCCAAAACGGCACCAATACAAAGTCTGAAATAAAAGTGGAAATGAAACACTAGTGGAACATGCTCCACTAGCTAAAGCCTACATCTAATCTAGAAAATAACAGTAGACATCCTTGAAAGCATGAGGTCCTACCAAATTCGGATGAAATCTTAACGTCTGGATAGCTGCAACGTTGTACTGTAAGCTTTAACGTCCACCTGTGCCTGCACCTAAAAGTAGATATTGTGTGGGATTAGTACACACTTGTACTAAGTATGGTCATATGCAAGCACACACCAAGGACATGCATGAGTATGAATAGCTCTTTCCTAACAACATGGTTTATGAAAAGTCAAGTTAGTGGACTTGCCAAATTTGGATTAGGAAAGTCATGCATGCATCATCATAAGTATCATATTGCACACAACACAAACATATTACATATAGCACATAACATATCACATATAGCACATAACATATTTCATATCATTCGATCATATGCCATGAGACCTTTGAATGATGGACTTGACATTAAGACTTCCCAAAATGAGGGCTCAATATATGGGACCTCAACTAGGGAGCCTTCTATAGCAAACACAGAGCCTGCTTCATTCATTCATACGTACTCTATTTCATTCAAACATATACTAGTGCAACCAGTAGTCATACCTAGGATGTAGTTTTAAGATTCTTATCGGGTTTGCTGTGCAATAATCAAGAATAACCTAGTGTTATCACTTGAGTCTAGCTCACCTCTTGATTATCCTATCCTAACACCTTTTGGTATCATTCATTTCATTATGTGCATCATTTGAGGCTGACCTCATGCTTTCTTTGGGAACTTTAACCTTAACTGACATAGATCCGTATATTGGCAGTATAGGTTCAAAGACTAGGAGATATGAGGAGACCCATACCCGACATGCCGGACAGCCTCATCTCATAAGAGTTACGTGAACCTCCGCCCTTCCCGAAAGAAGGCATCACCACTCATAACTAGCCTATTGGTGCTCATTATAGAGTTCCATTACATTCAATTCATACGTCATGGAAGCTGGCTTCTAGTATGAGGACATCATAGCTCATTAGATGATTTCTCATCTCATCATTAGTATTAAGTATACATTAATCTCAATACTTTCATTAAAGTGTTCATAGAGATTGGTCTTTTCATTAACTTTACACTCTCATAGGTGAGTACGTTTTGGTAACATTTACTTAGGCTCATTTGAGATTGCTCTCATATTTCACATAAGCCTCTTATCATGTTGTCACCACATTCATTAACTTTAGCCCATTTGCTTTTCATAATTACTCACCCTTTTTTTGTGAATGTTCTTTTCATCATATGCCAATGCACTTGGCCATTTAGTGTGTTTCACACTCTCACTTAGCCCTTCTAGGGTGATATCCTTTCATTACATACATCTTAGGTTCACTTACTTTTAAACGTATGCTAGACTTATGGGTCTATACATACAAGCCATGAGGCTTCATTCATATTTCGTTTAAGTGATTCGTATCTTCTTAAGATTTTATTATACGAGACTTATGCATCTTGTATGTATGCCAAGATCATCGATTTTGATCTATGTAGGCAGTATTATTTTCAACATTTATTCACGTATGACTTATGTATCAATACGGAAATTAGTCAAGGGAATCCGATTTCGAATTACTTGGACTACACTTACATTTTTATTTGTTTTAGTTTGATCCACTCGGCTTGGAAACCCAAGATCCAGCCCCAACGCCTTCTCTTCATTTTCCCTTAATTTATTTATTTATCGTTCATTTGGGACCAAGAGAATGTGGTATCGAAACCCCACAACCTCATTTTCTTTTATTCTCTTTTTCCTTAAACCATTTTAGTTTGACCGAGAGGGTGTGGGATCGAACCCCCACAGCCCCACTTTATTTTTCAGCTTAATTTCCTTTATTTAGTCGAGATGTCGTGGGTTCGATTCTCACATGTCTCAACTTTTATTTTTCTTTTAATTCTTCCTTAAGTCTGACCAAGAGGTTATCGGTTTGAACCACACACCTCTCATTTTTATTTTTTCATCATCTTTTTCATGTTTTGGTCAAGGCACACGAGTTCGAATCGCACATGCCACATTCTTTTTATATCACTTTATTTCTAAGATTTTTAACATGGTGAGGTCACAGTTTCAATTCTCAGTGACTCACTTATTTTTAATTCATTTTACATAGCATGATACACCATTTAGCTTTGCCGAAACTCATCAACAAGATGCTGGAAATTATGTACGTTTTTCAGCTCATTTTCATCAAGGTTTACATGTTAGTTTTTAGGGTAATTCATGGATCATTTAGTACATCTTTAGGTGAATTTTCATGGATTCATTTAGCTAATAATTTCCATTCAAATCAGCCACATTATACTTCATATGAACATCACGATTTATACAAGTTTGTGTACGTAAGAATACAACCATAACATGTCATTTTAAAACTTCAAACCAAGAGTATATGTCACGGCTACACATTGCACACACATAAACACATAGTTTCGGACAACATGCTTAATATTCACATAACTCCGAACATACATACATGAACGTAATCATCACTAAAACACATTACATCCCTAATTTCTACCAGCAAACATACCCAACCTACAAATCGATGGGAGCTAGTGAAAGGGACATGCAACGGGGAACAACCCTAGTTTTTGGAATAGATTCATATGAGTCCTAAGGGTCTCTTGGGAAAGGGTCCAAGAGTAAGAAAACCCATACTTATTTTGACGTTCAAACCTTGAACTTTCTGCCCAAAGACCCTCTCCAAAATCACGTCTAAGTTCGAAAGCTTCAACACCAACTCGACGGAAAAACCCCTCCCTTTTTCCTAACGTTTTTGGTTATGTTTTGTATATGTTTTTAACATGAAAGTTCTTCAAGTGTTAAGAACTTTTGGTTGCTAATCAGTTCTTGTGTTTAGGCAGAGAGAACGTAAAAAGAAAAGAGAGATATTGACGTGAGAGAGAGAGAGAGTTAAAATGTGAAAGGTAGTTTAGGATTAGGTGGAGTAGTTTAGACTTAGTCAACTAGGACTCTTTCAAACCTTTAAAAATATGATTTTCCTTTTTCTTAAATCAGTTAATAAATATTAATTATTTAAATATTAATTTACCAATTTAAATAAAACAATTTGAATCATTGCTTCCACCTAGGTTCGAATCAGGGTGGAGCCAGATTTTGCTAAAAGGCAATTTCGGCCCTCTCTCCCCAAAATACCCCTCCACCTTCTTAATTAAATATTAATTACATATTTAGTGTAATTATGATACTACCCTTAGCCTGAAAAAAGATCATTTTACCCCTAGACCCTCCGAGTGAATATTCATATCCAGGAGCCCTACCTGGCTGGACTCAACCTTTCCTAGATCAACTAACTGCCCAAGTTAGTTGGCTTGGATGTCGCAAGGGTTTAGAGGTCTGGTTCTACGTGCATCAATTCCATGTGAACCCGGTCTAATCGTAGGCATTCTAGACACAGTAAGCATTACTTAGAGCCTGTTTGGCTTAGCTTAAAAGCTGGTTTTTGACTTATTTAGCTGTTTGGCAATACTCAAAATAACTTATTTTAAGTTAAAAAAAACTTATTTTAAGCCAAAAGTTAAAAGCTGGGGTAGGGGTGCTTTTTTTTTTATAGCTTATAAGCAGTTTTAAGTTGACCACATTTTTACCTTTTTGCCCATAATATTTTTATACAATCTCTAAATTACCCACATAACCCTAACATCTCTTTCTTCATTTTTCCCTTTTCACGTGTGGATGATAGACAATTACTATTACTAATGAATGAAAATAAAATAATCTTAAATCTTTCAAGTGATTTATTCAAATTATATATTATTAAAATGTAAAATAAGTTGCACATATAACTTAAATAAAAATTTATATTCCTCTTATAAATAATTTGTGATAGTAAAGAAATATGTGAATGATAGACAATTATTATTACCTATGGATGAAATTAAAATAAAATGTTAAATCGTTCTTTGATCTATTCAAATTATATATCTTTAAAATCTATAATAAGTTTATATTCCTCTTATAAATAATTTGTGATGAGAAAGAAATATGTGAATGATAGTAAAATATAATTATTTATGGCTGTAAAATATAAATTAATTAACTTTTATTATGTTAACAACTTTTAAGGGTATTTCAGACATTTTGATTTAAAAAGCTGTTTATCAGCACTTATTTGCCAAACACATCATTAACTTTTTTTTAATTTCAGCACTTTTATCCAAACGCATAACTGCTTATTTTAAAAATAAGTTTCAGCACTTTCAAAAGTACTTTTTTAAAGCTGCTTTTATTAAGCTCATCCAAACGGGCCCTTAGCATATCCATTTTTAGGGTTGTTACAAGTTCAGTGTTTTTAAGTCGGTTTGGTGTGAATAAAAGTAAAGTGCAAATATGATAAAGTATTAAGAGTTTCATCATGTATTTAATAAAAATAAAAAGGGCATAGATGATTTTTTAGCAAAGATGGCAAAGGAGTTGTTTCTGTTTCTTAGCATAGATGGCTGCCATTTTGCTAAAGCCTAAAGGCTTTCTCTCATACCGAAATGCTGAATGAATAAAGAAGAGAGTAAGCAGCCTAGCAAGCACGATTCCATGATGAACTTTTGAACAACAAAAATATAAGGACTCACAATATACAATTGTTCATAAATAACAATAGTTCAACACTTTATTGACATTATATGTGTTTTCATTTAAAAATTTAAAATTTAAATGGGTCATGTAAATATTTTGAGTCAAAATTAAAAGTGTATAACTATTATTAATTAAGCAATATAATTTAAATATTTCAAAATTTAGTAAATAAAACTTCAGTTCTTTGGTGCACCATAGTTTCACAATCCTTGCATCAAACTCTGAACTGAAGAATCGAAGTTTTTTTAAAAAAATCGACACCGAATCGAAACACCGAAGAACCGAAACCAAAGAACCAAAAATTTTTCAGTTTGGTTCGGTTTTTTGATTTTTCAATATTTATGCCCACCCCTACCACGTTCTATCCTCTAATTCCTCTCCTAATTTAAATTTGTAAGATGTGTTTATTTCTATGGTGATCAGGTACGAAATACGAAAAATAAGAACTTAAGAAAGATTCACATGATAATCAATATTAATCCAATGAAAACTCAATAGATTATAATCATCTGGTAGCCGCAACCCTAGAACTAGGGTATTTAGATACTCATAACAATACTTTTAATCAAACAATGTTTAATTATCATAAAGAGATTAAAAGTAAAAGAGTTTAGGAAAGAACCCTAAAAAATGATGATCTATCCAAGTCGCCGTTCTTCGAATCCAGAAAAAGAATATTTAATAAAATAAAATTGGAGCCTATTTATAATAAAGTTGAAATGGCCCAATCTGGCCACCAAGGGCATGAAGCGGAGGCGTGTTTGAGATCTTCTTTGTTGAAAACATCGTTCTCCGCAACACGACAAGTCTGTCACGCCGGAACCTACACCCTGGACGAGACTGACACTCAATAACCATTGTTTGCCCCAAGAGAACCCTTAGTCTGACTTACTTTCTCAACTGAAGACTTAACTCAACAAAGATAAATCTATATAATTAACTAGAAAGTTGTAAATGAACATTCAACTGACCATTAAGGCAAATTCAAGTCTCAACATAAGATAACAACAATGAAAAGACTAAAGAACTAATAGTAACTGTCTATGAAACCTCTAAAACAACTGAGATGGATGTCGGGATGAGACCTCAATCATCCTAAAAATGAAATACTAAAAGTCAAATTATAACAAAGGAGCCCTTTGGAAAGCAAGAAGGCTCACCAACTGACTCTGAATGCTCAACTAGATCAACGAGACCCTGGATGATGATCCTATTTACCTTTGTCTGCATAATAATAAAATGCAGAACAAATGACATCAGTACATTGAATGTACGAGTATGTGAAGGGAATTCTAAAACAAGGAAAAAGCTTGATCAAAGAAACTGAAGAACTTACCCAGCTCAACTTAACTGAACTAATTTCATTAGAATCCAATATAAAAAAAGTTTTTAAAATATGGATGTCAACTCTGTATGTATGCAAAGATACAATATAACTCTAAATTATATGTAAAAATATAAATAAACAGTGTATATAAGAGTACAATTATATCTGTGGGAGATTCTATAACCGATAACCATTACGAGCTATATGATGATACAACATTTTTCCTTATGCTGCCAGGGCCGTCCTAAACCTTGACGACGATATAAAACCTGAATTACTAAGTTGATCCACTAGTCTATGCTAAAAAGCACAAAAAAATCATCTAAAAAGTATGACCATTTTCTACCCATGGTGGCTACATGGCATATGAGGGCTATGAGTTATCTTAACTCTCCCCATATCGGTGCTCAATATTGCTCCAAAAAATAAAATACTAGCTCTTATGTTTTAAAACATACTTCTTTCTGTGATTTGAGATAATTTCTCAAACACTTAGCTTAAAGGCTATCTTGTAAATCAAAATTTGCCCTCTTACTTATTCATGAAAATGTATACTCTTGACTTAAAACTATCACAAAGAATCTTCAGAAATCAAGGTTCCCTTTTCTTTTTTAATGTGAAAACATTTTAAACCCTTTGGGAATGCATAGGCCCCATATACTTCTTTGAAGAAATGAATTAGCAAAACACCTTTTGAAAAGACTCTAAGAACTTTCTAGACTTGGCTCTTAACTTACCTTGAATTTGAAGTTATGGATTCAATGTTATGATTTATTTTTCTAGATGATTTTATATGTTTAGAAGTCATTTAGAGTAGTTAGAATCAACAGGAACTGTTAAAACACTTAAGAAAGACTTAAATCGGTTGAATGAGAAAAAGGTGGTGAAAAACAACGATTTGGGTGCATCCCGAGCGGGCTACGCTAGGTCCAACTTACTGGGGCTCTTTTCTGGGGCAATGCAGGTGCGCCGCCTCAGCCTCTCTGGCAATATAGGGGCCCGACACACGAGGCCCTCCTCAAGTGCGTCTAACGAATTTTTCAACTCGATTTCTAATTCTAAATCATTTTAAATTGATTCCTTTTCTATATACTTTCTTAGACTCAGATACCCAAATCATGTACAATAGAATCTAACTCGAAACAACTCTTAACATAGCTAAAACGTCTCAAGCAAACCCATCAATCACATGTAAGTTCAAGAATGAAAATAATTCAAGAACATCAAATTCTAACTCTTTTAGGATGAAATACACTAAACTAGACATATTTGACGTGTGGGTTAATGGAACTAATGTTATGTGATTTCACATACCTCGTAGGGATTACCCCTTGACGAAATTCACAAGCGATTCCTTACGAAGACATCGACTCTTGAACTTTCTTTTCCTTTCTCCTCTATTCTCGTTTCTCCAAGCCCTAGCTTGAACTTCATCTTTTCCAGAACTGACTAAAATCTGATTTTACCCTAATTAATTACCCAAAAATGAAATAAAATAATTGGTCAAGAAAAAGACTATAATGCCCTTCTAAAATCCGGATTGGACATTTCCTTATTTGAACAAGCCAACTTTCAATGGGCATATCTCACTCATACGAACTGGGTACCGCGTAAACTCGGAGGTGTTGGAAAGATCATTCCATTATCTTCCTAAGATATCCGGAAACACACTAAAATCATCCGAGCTAGGATATATAGTCGTTTTAAGTTAATCAAGACTCAACTTTAACACACTTAACAAATTTCCAGATTTTTATATTATTTCCAAAAATGACTATTTCCAATTTTTAACTTCTTTCTAATTCTTTTCAGTTACGGATGTTACAATATCTTTCCCTTTGGGAACATTCATCCTCAAATGAGTTTATTCTTAGTAGGCTAAGGTATAACATCTAACATTCAGCTCAAACACCCAACAAGCAATGTAAAATACAACATTTTATCTCATAAATTAAAGAATACTGAGAAGAGAATTAGTACCTTGATTTGAAATCTCTTAAGTTTCAAAGAAATGGGGATACATCTTCTTCATATCTTCTTTAGATTCCCTACTAGCTTCCTCAGAAAACTGGTTCCTCAAAAGAACTTTAGTTGATGCTACTTTCTTAGTTTTCAACTTGCGAACTTGGCGATCTACAATCTGAACCGGAATCTCTTTATAAGATGAGCTATCCTTTATCCCAATACCTTTAGTTGGTATCATAAATGAATGATTGCCCATCCACTTCTTCAATATGGAGATGTGAAATACTGGATGAACCGCTGTCAACTCTTGTGGTAGCTCCAACTCGTAAGCTACATTATCAACCCGTTTTGATATTCTGTAAGGGCCAATATACTGGGACTAAGTTTCCTTTTCTTACCAAATCTCAATACACCTTTCATGGGTGAAACTTTAATATATACTCAGTCATCTACTTCAAACTCTTACTCCCTTATCGTAACATTACTGTAGGATTTCTGATGACTAACCGCTGTTTTCAACCTTTCTTGAATCACTTTCACCTTATCCATAGATTGATGAACTAAATCAACCCAACTTCACCAACTTTAAATCATCCAATAGGAGATCTGCATCTCTTCCCATAAAGAGCTTCATAAGGAGCCATTTGGATGCTAGAGTGGTAACATTGTTGTAAGCAAATTCGATGAGAGGTAGGTGATCATCCTAATTATTTTTTAAATTGATCATGCACGCTGTGAACGTACCTTCTAAGGTCTGAATAGTGTGCTATGCTTGCGCATCTGTCTGAGGATGAAAGGCAGTACTTATTTCACGTTTGAACCTAAATCCTTTTGGAATGACTTTCGAAATTGTGCAATAAATTGCGCATCTATGTATCGAATAATGGAACCAGAACCTCATGAAGTATTACTACCTCTTAAAAATATATAACTTGGCATAATCCTGTGCTCAATGGGTAGTCTTTACCAGCAAAAATTAGGTTGATTTGTCATTCTGTCGACAATCACCCAAATAGAGTCAGCTATATGCGAGACTTTGGTAAACCTGTGACGAAGTCCATATTAATCATCTCTCACATCCATTATGAAAGTTCTATATTTTGAGCCATACCACCGAGCCTTTGGTGCTCTTTTTTAACTTGTTAGCAATTCGGATACTTAAGAACAAATTCTGCAATGCCTTTCTTCATACTACTCCACCAATAAATTTCTCTCAAATCATGATACATCCTTGTGGAAACTAGATGAATGAAATATCTGGAGCTAAGAGCTTCTTCCATGATCCTCTTTTGGAATTCATCCATCCTTGGTACATATAATCTACCTTGATACCTTTATTGACAATCTCCCCCTTGTTCAAAAGTCAATACTTTTTGCTCATGTACATTTGCCTTAAACTCACGCAAAATAGGATTTTGGTCTTGCTTCTCTTTTACTTTTGACATTAATGATGATTCAATCCCATTCATCACCACCACTTCTCCTATGAAATCCATTAATCATACTCCCAAACGTGTAATTCTATGCACATGTTTTGCTAACTCTATCTTTTCTTCCTCAACTTGGGTGGTACTACCCATATAAAACCTTCCTAAAGCATCAAAAACAACATTAGCCTTACATGGGTGATAAAGAATACTCATGTAATAATCCTTAAGTAATTCTAACCACCTTCTTTGTCTGAGATTAAGCTCTTTCTGAGTAAACACATATTTAAGACTCTTGTGATCAGTGAATACATCAACATGAATGCCATACAAATAATGACGCCATATTTTTAATGCAAATAGTATAACAACCAAGTCTAAGTCATGGGTTGGGTAATTCTTCTCATGATTTTTCAATTCTCTGGAGGCATAAGCTATAACTTTGGCATCATACATCAATACAAAACCCATGCCAACTCTATACACATCAAAATAAACAATAAAACCTTGCATACCTTCTGGTATTGTCAAAACTAGGGCAATAGTAAACCTCTTCTTCACTCTTGAAAGCTTTTTTCACAAGCTTCAGACCATTGAAACTTCATTGTCTTCTGATTTAACTTGGTCAAAAGGGACAAAATAGATGAGAACCCCTCTATGAACCTTCTATAATAGCTGGTCAAACCCAAGGAACTCCTAATATCAGTTGAAGATGTGGGTCTAGGCCAATTTTGTACTACTTCTATTTTCTAAGTATTAACTTTAATTCCTTCTCTATGCATAATGTGGCCTAAGAATACCACAAACTCAAGCCAAAACTCATACTTAGAGAACTTGGCATATAACTCTCTATTCTTAGATTTTGGGAATTATTTTGAATGACTAGCATGATCTTCTTCATTTCTCGAATAGATTAGTAAGTCGTAAATGAAGACAATGTTTAACATATCTAAATTAGGTTTTAATAATCCATTCATAAGGTTCATCAACGATGCAGGTGCATTAGTTAAACCGAATGACATGACCAAAAACTCATAATGACCATAAAGGATTTTAAAAGCTCTCTTTAGAATATCATATTCCCTTACCCTCAACTAATGATAGCCTTCTCTGAGGTCTATCTTAGAGAAACAAGTAGTACCCTGAAGCTAATAAAAAAGATCATCAATTTTTAGAAGAGGTTTTTTGTTCTTGATGGTAACCTTGCTCAATTGACGGTAATCTATACACATCCTAAGGGAACCATCTTTATTTCTCACAAATAAGATCGGAGAGACCTAAGGTGAGACACTTGGTCGAATAAAGCCCTTATCTAAAAATAATTATATCAATAACAATATATCTAGTATAATCAAATAGTATGATCAAGTAAGTGGGATCTATATATATTTAAAATTGAATTATACCATACATACTAAGTACTAAACAATTGCATAAAGTACCACTAAAAATATTTGTTAAAGAAGAGAGAAAATATAATAAATATGAAAAATATAATTTATTTTATAAAAAATGACACTTATTTTGAGAAACCCTTCATCTTAGGAGTTCTTTTTCAAGAAAAGTTTAAGAGACTCTGTATTTCTTCAAGAAAGATAAGAAAGACTTTAATTCTTCAAAAAAGATAAAAAAGACTCATGATTTTCTTGTACTTTTTCAAGAAAACTTTCTTTCTTCTTTGTATTTGTAACACCCCGTAGCAAAAATAGACCAAAAATCAGTTTTTTCAGAAAAATCTGCAGGTGCAACCAACGATGGCATCGACGGTCCATAGGACAGACGACGGTCCGTCCTGCACAACCGTCGATGAGATCAGAAACCCCAAAAATTCAGCCGGGAAAAATTGGCTAAGTCTTGATCGACGGACGGACTGACGGTCCGTAGGTGGAAAATTTGCAGACAGTTAAGGGGAAATGCAGTTGGGTCAACTTCAAATGGTTATAACTCTTATAACAAAATTAATTAGGTGTCCCATGACCTAAGCATAGATAGATAATTGAATTATCTTTCCATATCCACCTACCTTGCTTAAATCAGACCTCCGAGTAAAAAGTTATGCCTATTTTAGTAAAGGCCTGTCGAACAGGCCCAATCGACGGACCCCACTACGGGGCGCCGGTCAGACAACCGACCGTCAGTCCTGGCCGTCGTTTGATCCGCAGCAACTTTCCCAGGGGTCTTTTTGACCTTTCCCACTCTGTTTAAACCTTAAGTTACGTCGTTTTGACCATAAATCATCATATTTTAGTCATTTTAAGCCTGGAAACATAATTAAAGCATATCCAAGTCAAATCATTAAATCAAAACATAGAAAACTACAAGCAAAAAAAGAAAAAACTCAAGAACCCTAGTTCAAGAACACCACAAGTTACAGCCCCGAAACTTAAGTATTTTTCCGTGGATTTCATAACCAGGTATGTGGGATTTCATTAGTAGGTTCCTTTCACCCATTGGGTCCCTAGTTTTCAGTCAGATTCTTGATTCCCAAATCATGATTAGATCTAGGGTTTTTAGAATTTTGATAGAACTTTATGAATTTATTAGTTTTATGTTCCAAATCAGATTATCATGTTATTATTAAGTTTATTGCATGAATTTCAGAACCTTAACTTTGTATTTCTTTAGTTCTTGAATTACATATGCTAAGTTAGATATTTCAGACACTTCAGATATACATGCCTCACTTATAAATGCATAATTACCAGATTAATTGTTGCATTCTCAGTTTGCATGTTCAGCTTCGAGCTATCTAGTATTTACAGAAATTCAGTAAATTTACAGAATTCAATAAGAGTAGCATAATACCAAGTTGGACTATGGTTTAGTGTACTCAATAGTCCCAGAACTACTAGCCAAGTAGGTTGTAAGTCCCCTCTATGGGTAATCAGTTTAGTGATCACGCCAGCATGCCTTTATACCTCTGGCAGGGTATATTGGGTCCTCTCGATGGGGCGTATACATCGGACTCCACATTTAGCTCATGTGGTTTTATTATCGGTTAATAGTAGCTTCCACAGTTTAGTCAGACTCTCTGCATTGACCATTTATCAGTATATTCTGTATTCAGTTTTAGCATGTTATAAATTGGTCATTGCATCCAGTTAACTCAGATTTCAGTTTATCATGTCAGATTATTATACTTTCTTTTTTTTTGTTCAGTTATGTTTTATTTAAGCTTTATTCAATCCTACATGCTCAGTATCTTTCAAGTACTGATGCATACGTGCACTACATCTTCTCGTGATGTAGGTTCAGGTGTTCAACATCTAGATCACGCATAGATCGATTTCCCGATCTCCAGTTCAGTAGATTCAGTGGTGAGTCCTCATTCTCCAAGGACAACAATCATGAATGTCATTTCAGTCTTTAGTCATTTAGGTTCAGTTTTTGCTAGACTTAGCTGGGGCCTTGTCCCAGTTTTTCTAGTCCAGTTTAGAGGCTATTTTTAGATATAATTAGATTCAGCTTAGTATTGAGTTAATATTTCCTTTGTATTAAACTCATTGTTTTCAAATATCTCAGTTATAGAATATGGGTATTCCCCATCTTTTCAGATTTAATCATAATTTGGCTTCCGCATCAGTTTATTATCTTTAGTATGCTCATGATCATGCCAGCAGGGTTAGCTTGGAATCACTTGTGGTCCTAGGTTTCGTGTCTGCGTCTCGAGGGTAGCTCAAAGCGTGAAAAAACTTGGTATCAGAGCACTAGGTTTAGGTGTCCTAGGATGTCTGAAAAGCCGCACTAAGTAGAGTCCTTTTCATGGGTGTGAAGTGCACCACATATAATGAGAGGGAGGCTATGAAGTGTTTTAGGAAAAACTTCACTTTCTTGGTATTCTTATCGTGCGTGAGGTATGATCTTATTCCATTCTAAATTAACGTTATACATTTCAGATCATGCCTCCTCGTAGAGCTAATGCTAGGAAAGCGAACGCCAGGAATGCAAACGCAACTCCTCCAGTCCCAGATCAGGAAGTCTCTAATGCTGAGTTCAGGAATGCCATACAGATGTTGGCTCAGAGTATGACTAACCAGAACAATCGGGTTCATGCTCATGTGAATGAACATGGGGGATCAGTGGTAGCAAGGGTCCGTGACTTTATTAGGATGAAACCCCCTGAGTTCTTAGGATCGTAAGCTAATGAGGATCCTTAGAATTTCTTGGATGAGATCAAGAAGATCTTTGACGTAAAGCAAGTCATTGGGAGTAATCGGGTTGAGTAGAATCATACCAGTTGAAGGATGTTGCTCATATCTGGTACACTCAGTGGAAGGAGAATAGGGGTGCAAATGCGGCTCCTATCACTTGGGATTGCTTTAGTGAGACTTTTCTCGACAGGTTTTTCCGAATAGAGTTGAGAGAATCAAAAGCCCAAGAATTCATGAACTTAAGGCAGGGTAATATGACAGTCCAAGAGTATGGACTCAAATTTAACCAACTCTCCAGGTATGCTCCTCACGTAGTTGTTGACTCCAGGGCTCAGATGAATAAGTTTTTGTATGGAGTGTCAGATTTGGTGAAAACTGAGTGCAGAAATGCGATGTTACTTAGAGATATGAACATCTCTAGGCTTAAGACTCATGCTTAGCAGGTTGAGGGTGATAAGCTTAGGGAACATGCTAAGGAAAATAAGAAGGCTAGGCCTGGGAACTACGACTATTCTCAACAGAAATCGCGTGGTGGAAATCGCTCGAAGGGTCAGCAGAAGTTTTCGGCTCCAGCCCCTTCATCAACTAGTGTTCCATCCTCCAAGAACAAGTATGAATAGAAGGGTAGAGCACCAGGCTCTAAATCTCAGGAAAGTGTTTCAGGCACCAAGACTTAACCCACTTGCCCTAAATGTGGTAAAAATCATCCGGGCGAGTGTCTTGCAGGAAAACAGGGATGTTTTGGGTATGGTCAATCTGGTCACAGGCTGAGGGATTTTCCTTCTAGACAAGGTCAAGGAGGTGGTAATGGTAGAGCTCAATCTACAACTTCAGCAGCACTAGCAAGTCGCCCAACTCAGTAGGGTAACTCATCTCGTATAGGTGGAGGTTAGCGCCAGAACAGGTTGTATGATCTTCAGGCTCGCCAGCATCAGGAAGTTTCTCCAGATGTCGTCACTGGTATTTTACGTGTCTTTGACCTTGATATTTATGCATTGTTAGATCCAGGGGCTAATCTTTATTTTGTAACTCCTTACATAGCAGTCCAATTCAATGTCAGTCTAGAAAATCTCTCAGAACCATTCTCAATCTCTACTCCAGTCGGTGACCCAGTCATAGCTAGACGGGTATACAGAAATTGCCCTTTCACAGTCTCTCAGAAAGTCACCTCAGCAGATGTAGTAGAGTTAGAAACGGTAGACTTTGATGTCATTCTAGGCATGGATTGGTTACACTCATGTTATGCCTCAATCGATTGTAGAACTAAGATTGTTCGTTTTTAGTTTCCAGACGAACCAATCTTAGAATGGAAGGGTAGTAGCTTAGCGCCTATGGGTCGATTTATTTCATATCTTAAGGCCAGAAAGATGATCTCTAAGGGTTATCTCTATCGTCTAGTTCGGGTTAAGGATTATAGCCTTGAAACCCCAACTCTTGATTCAGTTCCAGTAGTCAGTGAATTTCCAGAAGGTTCCCAGAAGATCTTCCCGGAGTCCCACCCGAAAGGGAAATCGACTTTGGAATTGATCTCCTTCCAAATACCTAGACTATTAATATTCCTCCTTACAGAATGGCTCTAGAAGAGCTTAAAGAATTGAAAGATTAGTTGAAAGACCTTCTAGATAAGGGCTTCATCAGACCTAGTATTTCACCATGGGGTGCACCAGTGTTGTTCGTAAGGAAGAAAGATGGTTCTCTCAGAATGTGCATTGACTATAGACAGTTGAACAAGGTCACAATCAAGAATAAGTATCCCATCCCCAAGACTAATGACTTGTTTGACCAACTTCAGGGTTCTAGCCATTTCTCAAAGATAGACCTCAGATTGGGTTATCATCAGCTTAGAGTCGAGATAGTGACATTTCGAAAACAGCCTTCAGAACTCAGTATGGTCATTATGAATTTGTGGTTATGTCGTTTGGACTAACCAATGCTCCTGCAACTTTTATGGATTTGATGAACAGAGTGTTCAAATAGTACTTGGACTTGTTCGTTATCGTCTTTATTGATGATATCCTCATTTACTCTAGGAGTGAAGAAGAACATGCAAGTCATTTGAGAGTCATTCTGCAGAATCTCAAGGATCGCCAGTTATTCGCTAAGTTTAGTAAATGTGAGTTCTGGTTGCAATCTGTTGCTTTTCTTGGTCACATTGTATTTAGCGAAGGGATCCAAGTGGATTCGCAGAAGATAGAAGCAGTGAAACAGTGGCCCATACCTACCTCTGCTACATATATTAGAAGTTTCTTAGGTCTAGCGGGTTATTACAGAAGGTTTGTGGAAGGATTTTCATCCATAGCCTCACCATTGACTAGGTTGACTAAGAAGATGGTCAAATTCCAATGGTCAGATAATTGTGAGAAAAACTAGATTGACTACAGCTCTTGTCTTAAATCTACCAGAGGGTTCATATGGTTATGTAATCTATTGTGATGCATCCAGAGTTGGCCTAGGTTGTGTGTTGATGCAGCGAGGTAAGGTGATAGTTTATGCCTCTAGACAACTTAAGATTTATGTGAAGAACTATCCAACTCATGACCTCAAGCTTGCAGCAGTGGTGTTTGCACTCAAGATATGGAGACACTACTTCTATGGTGTTCACGTGATGTGTTCACTAACCATAAGAACCTTCAGTATGTGTTCAACCCAGAAGGAGTTTAATCTTCGCCAAAGGAGATGGCTTGATTTCCTTAAGGATTATGATATGAGTATGCATTACCATCCTGGTAAGGCGAATGTATTAGCAGATGCTCTTAGTAGATTATCTATGGGCAGTGTAGCCCATGTTGAGGAAGAAAGGAAGGAGCTAGTGAAGGATGTTCACAGGCTTGCTCGCTTGGGATTTCGCCTTATGAGCATATCAGACAGCGGTGTAACAGTTCAGAATGGGGCAGAATCGTCTTTGGTAGTGTAGGTTAAGGAAAAGCAAGACAGTGACCCAATCTTGCTTGAACTTAAGGGTGCAGTCCATAATCAGAGAGTGGAGGTTTTTTCCCAAGGGGGAGATGGTGTACTTCGTTACCACGGTAGATTGTGTGTTCCTGATGTGGGCGAGTTGAGACAGCATATTCTTGCAGAATCCCATAACTCTAGGTATTCTATTCATCTAGGTGCCACTAAGATGTACCGCGTTCTCCGAGAAGTCTATTGGTGGAATGGCATGAAGAGGGATATAGAAGATTTTGTGAGTAAGTGCCCCAATCGCCAGTAAGTCAAGGTAGAACATCAGAACCCAGGAGGTATGACTTAAGAGATCGATATTCCTACTTGTAAGTGGGATGTGATCAATATGGATTTCATCACAGGGTTACCTCGTACTCGTAGACAGCATGAATCCATTTGGGTGATAGTTGATATGATGACTAAGTCTTCTCGCTTTTTAGCGGTCAAGACTACAGATCCGGCAGAGGACAATGCCAAGCTTTACATCAATGAAATTTTGAGGTTGCATGGGGTTCCTTTGTCTATCATCTCAGATAGAGGTCCTTAGTTTACCTCTCATTTCTGGAAGTCATTTCAGAAAGGTCTTGGTATTCAAGTTAACCTTAGTACAGCATTTCATCCATAGACGGATGGGCAGGCAGAGCGTACCATTCAAACTTTAGAGGATATGTTGAGAGCTTGTGTGATCGATTTCAAAGGTAGTTGGGATGATCACCTTCCTCTTATTGAGTTTGCCTACAAAAATAGCTACCATTCCAGCATTCAGATGGCCCCTTATGAGGCTTTATATGGGCGTAGATATAGATCTCATGTTGGTTGGTTTGAAGTAGGTGAAGAAGCTTTGATAGGCCCAGATTCAGTCCTTTATGCTATGGAGAAAGTGCAACTCATTAGATATAGACTTAAGACAGCCCAAAGTCGTCAGAAATCTTTTGCAGATGTAAGGAGAATGGAACTAGAGTTCCAAGTTGATGATTGGGTTTTTCTAAAGGTCTCACCTATGAAAGGGGTGATGAGATTTGGAAAGAAAGAGAAGTTCAGTCCTAGATATGTAGGACCATACAAGATCTTGAAAAGGGTTGACAAGGTGGCATATGAGTTAGAGTAGCAAGCAGAATTAGCGGCAGTGCATCCCGTCTTCCACATCTCACTCTTGAAGAAGTGTGTGGGTGACCCAACCTCTATAGTGCCATTGGAGAGTGTGGCGGTGAAAGATAGTCTTTCTTATGAGGATGTACAGGTTGAGATTCCTGACCTTCAGGTCAGAAGGTTAAGAAACAAAGAAGTCGCTTCAGTCAAGGTTTTGTGGAGAAGTCAGTCCATAGAGGGAGCTACTTGGGAAGCAGAAGCAGCCATTAAATCTAAGTATCCTCACCTCTGTCCTTCCAATTCCACTCCAGCTTGAGGTAATAATTCCTCTTCAGTTTTCAAGTCATTCATGCATAAACTCAGTCTTAGAATCATGTTTCCTCAGTTTGTACTTGCATTTTCTGCATATTTGCATGTACTCGAAACTCAATTCAGTTAGAAACTCAGTTCTAAGTGTTTAGTAGTGGGGTTTGCAGCTCTCTCCCTCTATCTTAGCTAGTTTAGTCTTCATTCGAGGACAAATGTTCCCAATGGGGAGATAATGTAACACCCCGTAGCCAAAATAGATCAAAAATCAGTTTTTTTCAGAAAAATTTGCAGGTGCAACCAACGATGGCATCGATGGTTCGTAGGACAAACGACGGTCCGTCCTGCACAACCGTCGATGGGATCAGAAACTTTCAAAAATTCAGCCGGGAAAAATGTGCTAAGTCTTGATCGACAGACGGACCAACAGTCCGTAGGTCATACAATGGTTCACAGTCCGTGCGTGACCAGCAATCAAGACCCCCATTCACCCACTCTCTGAAAAGTGCTATGGATGACCATCACGGTCCATAGGTGGAAAATTTGCAGACAATTAAGGGAAAATGCCGTTGGGTCAACTTCAAATGGTTATAACTCTTATCACAAAATGAATTAGGTTTCTCATGACCTATCCATATATAGATAATTGAATTATCTTTCCATATCCACCTACCTTGCTAAAATCAGACCTCCAAGCAAAAAGTTGTGCCTATTTTAGTAAAGGTCTATCGAACACAAATAGCCCGGTCGATGGATCCAACGACGGTGCATCGGTCAGACGACGGACCGTCAGTTCTGGCCGTCGTTTGGTTTGACAGCAACATTTCCAGGGTTTTTTTGACCTTTCTCACTCCGTTTAAACCCTAAGTTACGTCGTTTTAATCCTAAGTCATCATATTTTAGTCAGTTTAAGCCTAAAAACATAATTAAAACATATCCAAGTCAAATCATTAAATCAAAACTTAGAAAAGTAGAAGCAAGAAAGGAGAAAAAGCTCAAGAACCCTAGTTCAAGAACACCACAAGTTCCAGCAGTTCCAGCCCCAAAACTTAAGTATTTTTCCGTGGATTTCATAACCAGGTATGTGGAATTTCACTAGTGGGTTCCTTTCACCCATTGGGTCCCTAGTTTTCAGTCAGATTCTTGATTCCCATATCATAATTAGACCTAGGGTTTCTAGAACTTTGATAGAACTTCATGAATTTATTAGTTTTATGTTCCAAATCAGATTATCATGTTATTATTAAGTTTATTGCATGAATTTCAGAACCCTAGCTTTGTATTTCTTTAGTTCTTGAATTACATATGCTAGGTCAGATATTTCAGACACTTCAGATATACATGCCTCACTTATAAATGCATAATTACCAGATTAATTGTTGCATTCTCAGTTTGCATGTTCCGCTTCGAGCTATCTAGTATTTACAGAAATTTAGATATAATCAGTTAATTTATAGAATTCATTGGGAGTAGCACAATACTGAGTTGGACTATGGTTTAGCGTACCCAATAGTCCCAAAACTACTAGCCAAGTACGTCGTAAGTCCCCTCTGTGGGCAATCAATTTAGTGATCACGCCAGCATGTCTTTATACCTCTGGCAGGGTATATTGGGTCCTCTCGATGGGGCATATACATCGGACTCCACATTTAGATCATGTGGTTTTATTATCGGTTATTAGTAGCTCCCACAGATCAGTCAGACTCTCTACATTAACCATTTATCAGTATATTCAGTATTCAGTTTTAGCATTTTATAAATTGGTCATTGCATCCAGTTAGCTTAGAATTCAGTTTATCATGTCAGATTATTATACTTGCTATTTTGTTTGTTCACTTATATTTTATTTCAGCTTTACTTTATCCTACATGCTCAGTACCTTTCAAGTACTGACGCATACATGCGCTACATCTTCTCGTGATATAGGTTCAGGTTCTCAGCATCCAGATCACACATAGATCGATTTCCCGATCTCCAGTTCAGTAGATTCAGTGGTGAGTCCTCATTCTCCGAGGACAATAGTCATGAATGTCATTTCAGTCTTTAGTCATTTAGTTTCAGTTGTTGCTAGATTTAGCTGGGGGCTTGTCCTAGTATTTCTAGTCCAGTTTAGAGGCTATTTTCATATATAGTTAGATTCAGCTTAGTATTGCGTTAATATCTCCTTTGTATTAAACTCATTATTTTCAAATATCTCAGTTATAGAATATAGGTATTCCCCATCTTTTCAAATTTAATCATGATTTAGCTTCTGCATCAGTTTATTATCTTTAGTATGCTCATGATCATGCCAGCAGGGTTAGCTTGGGATCACTTGTGGTCCTAGGTTTCGTGTTCGCGTCTCGGGGGTAGCTTGGGGCATGACAATATTTTTATAATGAAACTTGAGAAAGTAGAAAATTTTGTATTTCGAGAAACCCTTCATCTCTAGGAGTTCTTTTTCAAAAAAAAAAAAACTAAGAAGACTCTGCAAATCTTCAAGAAAGATGAACATGACTGTATTTCCTCTTAACTTTCTCAAGCTTCATCATAAAAATAGCTCCGCCTACTCTCTAAAGTCGTCGCCGAAAACTGATCTTTTTTTCTCAAAAATTTTCTCGACTTTGGTCAAAGTGTCAGATCGGATTGACCGAATTTGACACGCACCCCGCACCCGCGCCCGCACCTGTGTCGCGTCAAGACGGGTTCGCCGGCAAATATGAAGAGTCTGTGCAACATATGTTGTAAGTTCACCATCTTTGTCTTGCTCTTCAAAGCCATTTGCAACAATAGTCCACAAACCTTCGGCTTTTGGATGTATTCTCATTCTTATCTTTCAGTATTCAAAATCGGTTCCATCAAAAAATGGAGTAACAACAACTGAAGAATCAGCACCTTCATTTGTTTTGGATCCCATATTTTTTTCTTGACCTTACCCTAGATTAAGAATGAAACCTGCTCTAATACCAATTTGTAGGAAATATGGAAGGAGAATATTATCTTTAGATAATGCTCAAGTTTTATATATGCTACTTAAGGTCACTTGAGTTAATTACAATCATCAACTATATCACTATTTATACTACTCAAAATAGAAAACAAAAAGTCTTGCACAATTAACTAGATACATGTATCACCAATTACAGATACATGTATTACAAAATTTTAAAATATTTCTTGAGAAACTAAGAGACAATATTGAAATACTAAACATCAAGGTGTGAAGTGAATTCATAAATTTCAACAATACTTCCTCGGTATTGATACTCTAAGATGGATATACCAGAGGTGTATCGTTAAATCAAATGGATTATGTGCTGGAATTCATCTCTAAAATGGGACTCATTAGTGGATCAATACCAGCAATCACACCTTTAGAAGTCAATCAAAAGCTCACAACTAGAGAGTATGATAAGCCACCAATGTTATGTGATGCCAGTGCACATCACAAGTTGATTGAGAAGTTAGTTTATATGAGTCCGAAGCCTAAAGGGTGAAAAATGTTAACAAAAATTTCAAAACAGTATATGAAATATCTTTTTAACCAAAACGGGAAAATCGCTCACGAAGTAGCGATTTTGTCCGCTGAAAAAAGTAAAATTTAAATTTGATTTTTTTAATTTTTTAAAACAAAATTGCTCCCAAAGGAGCGATATCCAAAATAATTTTTCTTAAATTTATTTTAATATGTCGCTGCTGAGGCAGCGACTTAAGTTTAATTATTATTTTTTATAATTTTTTGCTTCTTTTTTTTAAAAAAATTAAATCAATTTTTTTTTAAATCAAATCGCTGCCAAGGCAGCGATTTTTTTTAATTAAAATTTTTTATTTTTTTTTTAATATCAAATCGCTAAAAGATTTTGATTTAAAATCGCTGCCATTTGATTTCTAAAAAAAAAATTGATTTAAACTTTAAAAAAAAAAGAAGCAAAAAATAATTTTGAAAAACTTTTTGAACTTAAATCGCTTTCCTCAGAAGCGACATATTAAAAATATTATTAAAAAAATATTTGTTTAAAAAAATTATAAATCAAATTTAAAAAATCGCTGCTATAGCAGCGATTTTACTTTTTCCGGCGGACAAAATCGCTACTTAGTCAGCGATTTTGCCGTTTTGATTTTAAAAAAATTCATATACCATTTTGAAATTTTTGTTAACATTTTATACCCTTTAGGCTCCGAACTCTAGTGTATATGACCATAACTGGAAATGATATTAGCTTCTCAGTACAAACCTTAAGCCAATTTATGCAGATGCCAAAGAAGTATCATTGGAAGGTCGCATTAAGGACTGTCAGGTACCTAAAGAATTCACTAGGATACAATATATTAATTATGAGAATCTACATATACTCAGCAGCTTACTTGTTGATGTGACTTTGATTGCGTTGCTTGTCCAAACACCAGGTAGAAGGTCAGTTACTGGTTTTGCAGCCAAGTTTGGGAACTCTAATTTCTTGGAAGACAAAGAAACAACAAATTATATTTAGAAGTTCAACAGAAGTTGAATATAGACACCTTATTGTTGCAACTTTATGGCTGAGTTACTTGGTTGAAGGGGACTGTTTTCAATGATAGCAAGTCTACAATCCAAATTACTTATGAGAGGATCAAGCATATTAAAATTAATTTTCATTTTGTTAGAGACAAAATCAAGGTTGTCTATGTGAATACGAAGGAACAACATGCTGATTTGCTAACCAAGGGGCCAAGACACAATACTTGTCAAGCTTGGAGTGTTTAGCAACCTTGACCCTCCAGCTTCAAGGGAGTATTAACATGTTAGTTACATCAGTTAGTAAAACAGTTAACCATGCATGTTGTTAGTTAGTAAGCTGAATTATATTGATTAGTACTGTTAATTTAACTGATCCACCTCTATAGATGTTGCTTATATAAACTCGTGTATGAATAAGGCTATGTTATACGCTCCCACGATGAGCTAGCTGACGCTAGGGTATACGCTCTTACAATAGTGACCTTATTTGGAAATTCTTGTTGGGTAAAAACATCCCAAACATAATGTGATGCATGTCACTACGTGCACCACCTCCATTACCCTTGGCTATGTAGCTCCAAATTTTGCATGCATCTAATAATTATAATTTGCAAGGTGGTGGATGAACAAGAAGATGAGAACAATAATGACTTATGTAGATTTCATAAGTTGTAGAAGATTATGAATCGTATTCAAGTTGGAAACTTCAATTCACTTTCTTCAATAGAGACTCCATGAGGGAATTTTCCGGCGATCAAAATTCGTGGACATCACGAATTTCTACCATGGGCTACTGTGTCTACCACTAGTCGCAGAAGAAGAATAACCAAAAAGAGATTGACAAGCAAGGAATGCCTCAATTAGTGTGTTGTTGTCAAAAAGTTCAAAGATGAAGTTTAAGTTGTGAGTGTACTTGTAGGGGTGGGCATTCGGTAATTCGATTTGGTTTCGATTTTTTTTTTTTGATTTTTTTTATTTTCGATTCTTGTACAACGTGTATCGGACACTGAACCGAAATAATTCGATTCAATTCGATTTTTATTATTTTGATTCGATTTATATTATTTCAATTTGATTTTGTTATTTCGATTTTTGTAATGGGCCTTCTTAGCGGGCTTTTTAAAATTTCAGAATTTATAAATTTTTTTTTATTATTTTTCAACTTAATGGGCCAAAATAGTTACATCAAAAAAGTGTCTTTTACTTTTTAATTTTTTATTTTAAATTATAATATTTATTATTTAACATTAACAATTAATATAATACAAATATATATTATAATATAATATATTTCGATAAACCAAAAAATCAAAAACACAAATTACATACCGAAAATCAAATTGAAATACCGAAATATACAAAAACTTATACCGAATACCGAACCGAAAATTGAAAAACCAAAATCAAAATACCAAAAAAATTCAATTCAATTCGGTGTTTTGATTTTCCGATGTTTATGTCCAGCCTTATGTACTTGAAGGATTAATTTGGCACACTTGGAACAAATTGTGTATGCAGCTGATGAATGTATATTAATGATTTTTTCCAGTTCTCCTTTTGACAAATGAATTCCCTTGCTCGAGAATAAAAAGGTACTTTCTCCTTTTCACAAAGAATAACCTGGTTTGACTTGACAGGGAATTAAAGAATATAAAAGACTCTTAAATCTTTTGGTCCTAAATTAAATTTAGGTCAACTGCACAAAATTGTTCTTTGATCTTGTGACCTTAAACATGTCATGTGGAAAGTAAAAATTAAAATATCATCAAAAAAGGAAAGAGGTCATTCTTCTTAAAACAGATTAAAAATGAAAGGAGGTCATTCTTTTTTAAACGGAGAGAGTATGATTCTCATGACAAAAAGAAAAGGGCATAAAACTATGACCTCCTACAACAGCTAGTTTGATCAAAGAAATGCACCATTTTTATGGCTTTCCAAATGTGAGTTTGTGTGTCGTGAAATTGATAATTATTCAGCCGAAAAGAGCATTTTACCCTTCCTCAGACAATAACAGTTACAACAACTACAAAAGGTTATCATTGATAACTATGTCAGTCAGCACGTTTATGAAGTATATGTACATTACTATACACAGGGATCAGTTGGTCAGACTAGATTTGCTTCCTGACAAGCACTATTCCTCTCCTTTCTATTCCAAATCACTATATGATGCTTCCTCTTCTAGCAATTCAAACTCATCAATCTCTTTAAAATGCTCTCGCCAGTAGTTGACAAAATCTTGTGGCAACGACTCTTCAACCACAGGTTTCTTCTTCTGAAAGGCATTTTAGTTACAAGCCACCAAAATGTTAGGTTATGATAAAAGAATGATTACACAGCATCCATTCTACAAGCAGATATCAGAAAAAATGACTAGATTCAAACAGTAGCCACACACTTTTAGGTATCTCACTGAGTCATATTTTAGTGTATACATATTCCCCTAATATTAGGTTTACATGGTTGGTGAAGGAAAATCAGGAAGGGGTCAGCCATGTAAGCTTAGGCTTGCTACTGCAACCTCTTAGAAAGAAATGTTTCAGAATGTCAACTGGATCCTTGACGAGTCTCTCACATGTAACCTACATATATGAGCTAATTGTGCAAATATATGATCACATGAATGAAACAAAATTTAGCATATTATCTCCGGTAGCTCTAAAGAAGGTCAATACCCATTATCAGTGAATGTCCTTGAGATCTTAAACAGCAATGAAGAGGATTACTAAGGAGTCCAGTGAAAGATACTTGGTATTAGAGATCAGTAGAAAAAGAGATGATTGTTGACAAACCTTCTTTCGCTTTCCAGTAGGATCCGTCCATGATCCAGACGGTTTAATATCACCAACTCCACCGAATTCCCTCCTACATAGAAGAAACAAGAATCAAGAGAGCATCAGCATTGACTATTTAGGCTGTCATGTTCACATTTATAATGTCTTTTTCAATGCTAAACACAAACGCCCTAACTAAAGATATGCTGCAGGAAAGAAAAGAGGGCTAGAGGAGGTTGTTGCCAATGTGCATGCTGCAGGACTATCTTACATATCAAGCAGCTGTGGAGGCTTTGAAATGCCCAATTTATTAAAGATAATGCTACTTCTGGTAGATAACGAAATTAATATTAGGTAGAATGCATTGCCAACACAGAAATTTTCAGCCAGGCCCAAGCTGGAAAAAGGATAGACAGTAATTGAGACGTGCCAGAGACAATTTTTCAGGGTGAAAACTAGAGGTACAACTAATTGACCAAACTTGCCTGCTACATGTTAGGAGCATGAAAAGTTCACTCACCTAACAAACTATATTTGGTACAGGATATCAGCAAACTACACCATCACAACAAGCTTCATATCGCATGTGACTAGCCTCAGAAAAAAAGGAAAAATACTGATATTATTGAAAAGGGGAGAAAACTGCT
The DNA here is from genome assembly GCF_001406875.1 of Solanum pennellii. NCBI lineage: Eukaryota > Viridiplantae > Streptophyta > Magnoliopsida > Solanales > Solanaceae > Solanum > Solanum pennellii. Next base: position 42,082,581 of record NC_028642.1, on the reverse strand, counting down.
CCCTCAAGATTACATGGATGTAGAAGACATGAATAGAAAAGCAATGAAAGATAGAGAGAGACCTATTCGTTCTCTTCTTTGGCAAGGTGGGGCAGCTAAAAACTGAAGCATCTACCATCCCTTTTCCCCTTGTTTTCTTTAAAGATGAGCGAATTCCAGTCGATGCACCAAATGTTCCTTCAGCTGCTTTTTCATCTGAAGGGAAGTGCTCAAGAGAAATTGCCTGAGCTTTGGATTTTACCTTCTGAGGAGAAGAAGTCATGAAAGGCTCATGAATACCTTTCGTCTTCTTATTTCCTGAAACAGGGGTAGACAGAACAACTGCTCGTTTCCCCTTCTCTTGCCTAGTCTCAGGAGATAAGCTACTGAAAGGCTCAGCAATTGCTTTCCCTTTATCCTTCATAGCTGTAGGAGGAGGCAGGGAAAGGAATGGCTCATCAATCTCCTTCCTTTTGTCCTTTTTGTTTTCATGATTGGAAGTGAATGGCAGAGCAGTAGCTTCTAAATTAGACCTCTTTGCAGTCTGCCTTCGATTGTTATCTACAGCTTTATTTCCTGAAACTGGGGTAGACAGAACAACTGCTCTTTTCCCCTTATCTTGCCTAGTCTCAGGGGATAAGCTACTGAAAGGCTCAGCAATTGCTTTCCCTTTATCCTTCATAACTGAAGGAGGAGGCAGGGAAAGGCAAGGCACATCAATCTCCTTCCTTTTGTCTTTTTTGTTTTCATGACTGGAAGTGAAGGGCAGAGCAGTAGCTTCTAAATTGGACTTCTTTGTAGTGTGCCTTCGATTATACAGTACAGCTTCATTACCCCTGCCAGCTTGAGTAACAAAAAAGAGACAAATTAGACAGGTTTTCTGTAGGCATGCCAACATATAGACATTGAAAGGTCAGCAAAACAACAGCATAGTGGCACGATCCCCTGAATTTATCATTTTAATACTGGAGTGAGATAATTTTCACATCACCAGATGAGAAGCCAAGCTTATACAGAAAATGAGGAACCAAACAAATCAATGTTAATTATTACATAGATTGCTTCTGTTCAAATGGCAGGAACACGTTTGCAATTTGCTTTCCAACATAGAACTCAAATTTCTAGGGGTCGGCATCTTCACATCATACTTGCGAATATATAAAGATTCCTTTATACATCACACTATGACCATTATTACACTTGCGTTTAATCTAACACAACCTCCTACTTTAGCTAGACTTACGGACAGACTATATGAATCTTCACATGCACACAGTTATAAGTTATTATGATTACTGTATCAATAGTAACATTACTTTAAACTAAAGACTTCAAAAATAGTAATTGTTTTACGAAAAGATTGCTGAAATTCGTGTTTCACAAGTTTGGATGGATTCAAGACAACAAATGCAACTAAAGTTACTAATTTGGTTCATAACGTTTGACTTTCAGAACGTCACAGTAGATATCGCAAATGGCGGAACAAGTTGTCCATTATGGTATTATCATTGCGCTGTGATAACTCTAAAAAGGAAAAGAAGATAATAGCCTTCAAAACAAATTGATTTCTTTTCCATAATCAATTTCATCATTCCAGATAATAATTTAACACTATACATTTTAATCCTAATAATGTTGGGAAGGAACCCCACTAATACAACATAAACCCATGAGTCAAGAAGATCAGATAACAAGGAACAATGTTCAGAAGCTGTTTGTAAGCAAGCAATAGTGTCAAAGAGGGTAAAATACACCTAAATGACATAACCCAGAAAATAAAGTGAAATAAGCAACTATATACATACAGATTTATATTAAAAGAAGGGAAGAAAATCATACCATTAGGGTTTTGAACAGAATTGAAATCGGAAGAAGGGACGCTTGTTTCAGAGTTTGCCTCCTTGTAATTTGGTTTTGAAGAATTGGAATCAGAAATTGGGGGTTTTGGAATAGCATTTTGGGGTTTTGAAGTAGAAGGAGAGGAGAAGGAACAAAGTTTACGGAGGGTGGAAGTGGGTATAAGATTGAAATTGGATATGTCGGCAAATGGTTGCCTCTTCTTGTTCATAGATTTAGAGTTGTTTGGGTTTTGGTTGTTCCTTTGATCAGCCATGGATTTAGAACAGTTTGGGTTATTCCTTTGAGTAGCCATGGATTCAAACCATCAATCTTCAGTTGAAGAAGCTAACAATCAGTTGGCTGGCGGGAAGAATTTTGAAAACTATCAGTGGATTTATGGGGTTCAGTTCAGGACAAGTTCTCTGTTGGAATCCTCTAGTGTGTTCATAGTTGTTCATCAGAGGTCGGTTGGTTCAAAAAGCGTATTATGCACAGCACGCATTAATAATTGAGGAATTAATAATGCTAATCTGTGTTTTATCAAAGGCGATGTTGGGACCCTGGGCAAGCTCCAGCAAACATTTTGACACTATTTATCCGAGACAAGTGTTTTAAGCATACCTAATGTTTAATGTGTGGGATTCACTTTATGAATTTTATATAATTATGTGTTTGAATTCTTTACTTAATATTGTTAACTTTTATAATTCTTTAATAAATAAATAATTTTTTCGTCTAAAAAAAAATGATCTAGTTTGACTTGAAATGGAGTTTAAGAAAAGAAAGAAAGATTTTTTGATATTGTAATTCAAAATTAAAGTTATGTCAAATGTATCAAAATACTTTTTTATTTTGTTGGCTTAAACATATCACGTGAAAAGTTAAAAGTTAAAGTTTACCAAAAAAAAAGGTCATTATTTTTTAAACATACTAATGAAATCATTCTTTTTGAAACGGAATGAATGATACTTAATAATATTTTTCATCTATAGAAATAAGAAGATCTAGAGTAACTCAAAAAACAAGTTATAGTATCACATATTTACTATTTAGTAACACTGAGATGATAATATATTATGTAACTTTTGTTTTAATATAATAAATAGCGATATTTTACTTTTTCACTTATTATTGATTTTCGTTATTTTTTTCATATGTCTCAAAATTATCATATTTTGTTATATAGTTATTTGAAAGTAATTTTATTTTTATTCAATAATGGAATGATCTTTTAATTATAATAATAATAAGTTTTACTAATTATTTTCTTTCGTAAGGAATTACATAGTATGATAGTAGTATCTTTTCTAAAATAACGATTAATTTATTATTAGAAAGTTAAAATATTAGAGTTGATTTGCATCTAATAATAATTTCTCTATCATTACATTATTTATACTTGTAAATTATGTTGGAAGATATATTTTCTATTACTTTCCTTAATCATATTTTTAGTTAGTTTAAATTATTAATGTATTTTTATAATTTTGTGTTATTTTATTATATTATCAATTAAAAATTTAAAGATTCATGAGACTTACTCTCATGTCTTAAGGCTTACGTCTCTTCATGTACTAAGTAAAATGTCTCACCTCACGATCCTATTTTTTAAAATACTCTCCATCCATTTTGATTGATTTGTTACTTTCCTTTTTAGACCATTTATTTATTTGTTTTATTTTTATAAGAATTATTTAAAATTATTATATATATATTTTTGTCTATTTTAAGATTTCTCACTCTACACCTTTGTGATTCAACCCATCGGGTCGTACAAACGTCTACTCTAACACCTAGATAAGAGAACTCTCAATCCAAAATTGGTTATAATATGCGAAAAAATATACAAATTATAAGCTAACACCCTAAATGTTTATTAAATCACCATAAATTGATTTGACACTCCAAAATTATTTTACAAGAAAACATACTAACACTTAGGGGTGGACATATTTCGGTTCAAACAGTGGCGGATTCAGAATTTAATGGTTGTTAGTGGTCACTTTTTTAATATAATGCAATCACATAGTATAAACATATAATAACTCAAACTCTTTGATAAAAAAAAAATTAACGTATATTAACTCAAACTCTTTGATAAAAAAAAAGTAAAAAGAAAAAAAAAATGACTAATATTATCATCATAAAAAACAACCTTCAATTATAAGTCACAATCACCTACTAGTAAGATTGTTATTAGGATTATATATCATTTAAATTCTGAAACCGTCACTGGCCATAAGCAATGAAAACTCCAAATCTAATTCCCCAAACCTTTTATTTTAATTATCTGACTTTAATCAAACATCAAATTTTATTACCTTGTTTTTATATTTTGAATTTTAAAAAGAAAAAAGCTTGAAGTTTGTTGTTAGGTTGGTTGCTTTCTCTTTGAGACAAGAAGAAGAAGAAGTATGATTTCGTGTTCTGTTAAGGAAAAAAACCTCAAAAGCCAGCAGCGGAAATGATTTTAAAGCATAGAAATAGTTTTAAAAAAAAAAGTCAGCCTAAACTAATTAAGAATAGAAAAAGTCAAAACATGTCAAATTCAGAGTAAAAGAAGTCTTAATTTAAAAAGACATAAGTGCCAAAAACACGCTTAAACTATACATTTTTTTTAGTTTCATACCTAAACAATTAAGAGTTTGAGTTTCATACCTAAACTATCACTTTTTAGTTTGAGAAACACACATCTTTTTTATACCACTCTCATCATGATATGTGTAATACATTCGCTCTCTTTTTTATTTTAAAGAATTTTCACATCACATTCCACATGGACAAAATATTCAACCTTGGCAAAAATTAAATAGATTAGTCGTATTAGTTAAAACTAAAAATTAAAAAACTATTATAAAAAAATATTATTTTCTTTATAAAATAAAATGTAAAATATTTTTCTTACTCACGCCATCACTTCCTCTCACCCCACAACCCCCACCATTTCTTAAAAGTTTTTTATTTTGTTTAAATTTCTTTTATAAAAATATTTCATTTGTTTTACTTCATCACCTTCCCCTCCTCGAATACTAATTGAGATATTATTTTATTTTCTTAAAAAAATAATTTTACCCATCCCTCTTAACCCTCCATTTCAAATTTATTTTTCAGTGTTTAGGTATACATATCGAAAATATCTTTTACTTGCCGCCACAAGACCTTTTTTAATTTTTTAGTTATTTATGTCACATTCGGTACACTAGTAGAAATTTTTTTCTAAAAAGATACGTACGTCATAGCTAACATAAAATGAGAAAAACGTAAAAAAAAAAAATTAGGAGCGAAGAATTAAGTAGGATAGGGTAGATTCTTTTTTTATTTTTTAAAAATAAAATAATATTGATTTCTATAGGGGGGATGAGTGGGTGGTCTTTTTTTTTTATTGGGGTGGGGGGGATGAATTATGAAATTTTTAAAAATATTTTATAAATAATTTTTTTTTAAAAAAAGATGGGGATTGTCGGGAGGAGGGGAGGGATACGTGGAGGAGGTGGGGAAGTAGGGTAAGAAAAATAATTTAACTTTATATAGATAGTAATACTATAATCTTTGATTTTTAATTAATATTTTATTATTTACTTTTTATCTAGGTAAAATATTTTCTATATGTGGAATGTCATGTGTCAAGGTTTTTTCAAATAAAAGAGAGTGCATTACACTCACCACTGAAGTGTGTTTCTCAAATTAAAAAAAAAATGATAGTTTAGGTATGTAATTCACACTCTCAATAGCTTAGGTATGAAACTAAAAAAAAGTGAATAATATAGGTGTGTTTTTGACACTTATTTCATTTCAAAAAAAAAAAAGTTAAAAAAAAAAGTGGTGTAAAATTAGCTGAAAAAAGTCAAAGGAAGTAAAAAATTCGCAGAAAAAGGATGAGCTGACGGGATTCAAACCCTTGAGGCAAACCTTGCTTCGCAAACTTTATATTTCAAACAAAAACCATGCGCCACGACTGATTTGTTCAATGGGTACTTATTTATGTTTAATATCGTATTTTTCATATTTTCTCTAAATATATACAAAATTTTTATTGGAATCAAGCACCCAAAACCGTCTACGTGTGTCCGTCCTTGGGTTCAAATTGATCAAACTGAAATTTTTAAATTTTAGTTTAATTTGTTCGTTTAGTTTCGATCGCATATTTTATAATTTTAATTATTCGAATCAGTTTTTAATTCTTAAAATATTATATTTTGGTTAATCGAAATTTTGAATACCTTCTAATTTGCAGGCCACCACAGTACAGAACGGTACAATCTATCATTATTTGGCCCAAATTTATATATCTAAGCCCAATCCAACCCAATCCAATTCAAATTTGAAATTCCTAAACTCAAACATAGTACTCACTCTCAAAAATAAATTTTACTTCACCAATATCATATGCTGCGATTCTCACAAACAAGTGAACGACTCTTTCTCCACCATCATTGATGTCGCAAATCTAGACCACCATTATATTGTTGATGACTTGATGTCGCTGACTTCATCCTCTTTGTGGACTGTATACCATGTGGTATGTGGATTGTCCATGTCCGTTCGTATACATTCATCTTATTTTGTGATCTTTAAGTAGAGTTTATACTTGTCATGAGCGTAGGCTTACAAACTTTAATTTTCATTTTTTTTTCTGGGTAGATGATGAAGGAATCTCAATGTATTGAAGAAAATGTTTGATCTCAAAAAAAAATCAGTACTACTAAAAGAAAAATCAAATTGGAAAATTTACGTTTTCAAATCGAAACGACACAATTTCCATCATAAAGTAAGAGAAGTGAAAGCTATCAGAGATCATTATCATCTTCAGCTATGAAATATCACTGAATTTTTATAATCAGACTATATCAAGTGATATGAATATCAGTACAAATAACTCGTATTGATATATATTATCGATCAACTCGAACCTACCACGTAATATAAAGTAGACATTCATAAAAGAAAACATGCAATGTGAAAGTTACACCACCCCAAGTCTCTATCCACGTGCTCATTAACCATCTGAAATATAATACTCATAAATTAGTATACTTTGAATTCAACCCCCTACTTTATTCCGCTGTCAACTCTAATATTTTAATATTCGACTCTCTTGTCATTCTAAGGCTTCCCAAGCCTACCTTCTATATCCCCTAGGGTTTTCCAAGCTTACATGTTATGTCACCATAATATCGAACTTTTATGAAATTAAGAACTTGTTTTCACATCATAACTTCTTTGTTATTAATTGATACCATCGCAAAATGAAAATACACATAAGAGCAATAACAATATCTTATATAAGAAGTGTTAAATAAAAAGATATTTTCCATTAATTAGTTAGTTGTATCTTGTTAGTTATATTGTTAGAGAGGTAGTTAGAGGTTGTTAGAGTTGTTAATGAAATGTATAAATACAATATGTACAGATTGTTGAACACAAGTTGAATATACACAAACATTATATTTCCTCTCTTCTCTTCTCTTCTCTTCTTCTTCTCTTCTCTTCTCTTCTCTCATCTTGAAGGTCCTCACATGGTGAAGATCAAGGATCTTAACATGGTATCAGAGCCTTGAGTAATCGATCTCATATTCCTTCGATCTTCTCTGTTTCTGGTTCACGTTTCATCTCTGTTCTTCAATAGGTGATGTTTCTGCTTCTGAATCTCCAGCAGTACCTGTTACTAGAAAATCTTCCAGGACTACTAAGCCTCCTATTTGGATGCATGACTATGTCTCCACAAGCAAAGAAAGTGCAAATTGTTGTTATCCAGTATCTGATGTGGTTAGTTATGATCACTTATCACCTGTGTTTAGAGCTGCTTTAGCATCTTATTCTGTCATCAAAGAACCTACTTCTTATACTGAGGCTATTAAAGATCCAAATTGGGTTGCTGCTATGCAATCTGAAATTCAAGCATTACAAGATAATCACACTTGGAGCTTAGTGGAACTACCAGCTGGAAAGAAACCTATTGGGTGTAAATGGGTGTTCAAAGTTAAATACACATCTTCTGGAGCTGTGGAAAGGTACAAGGCTCGACTTGTAGCAAAGGGTTATAGCCAACAAGAACGGTTAGATTACACTGAGACCTTCTCTCCAGTTGCTAAGATGGTTATTGTCAGGTCAGTTGTGGCTGTGGCAGCAGCTAACCATTGGTCTATTTTTCAGATGGATGTTCATAATGCTTTTCTTCAAGGAGATTTAGTGGAGGAAGTGTATTTGGAGGTTCCTTCTGGTTTTGCTAGCCAGGAGGGGAAGCATGTTGTCTGCAAATTACATAAGTCTCTTTATGGACTCAAACAGGCACCTAGGCAATGGAACAAGAAACTCACTGATGCATTGATACAACTTGGCTTCTCACAAAGTCATTTTGACTATTCCTTATTTACCAAGATAGTTCAAGGAGAGCTGGTAGTTGTTTTGGTTTATGTGGATGATTTGCTGGTGACAGGAAGCAGTGCAGATCTGATTCTACAAACAAGGAATGACTTAAAGCTAAAGTTCAAAATGAAAGATCTTGGAGAATTGAAGTTCTTTCTTGGAATTGAATTTGTGAGATCACAAAAGGGAATAGTGATGAGCCAAAGGAAGTATGCATTGGAACTAATTAGTGAGTTGGGATTGAGTGGCACTAAACCAGTTAACACACCTTTGGAGACAAATCTGAAACTTACATCAGTTGACTATGATGATTTTATAACTAAGGAAGCAGGTTCTACAAATGAAGATATATTACTTGTTGATCCTACTCAATATCAACGGCTAGTAGGAAAGTTATTATATCTTACTATGACTAGAGTTGACATTGCATATGTAGTGCAAGTGCTAAGTCAATTCATGCACAGTCCCAAACAATCTCACATGAATGCTGCCTTAAGAGTAGTGAAATATATAAAAAATGCTCCAGGTCTTGGTCTTCTAATGCCCTCAGATAGTTCTGGAAAATTTGTAGCATATTGTGATTCTGACTGGGGTGGTTGTTTACAGACTAGAAGGTCTGTCACAGGATACTTAGTGAAGTTTGGCAGTGCTATAGTGTCTTGGAAGTCAAAGAAACAAGAAACAGTAGCTAGAAGCTCTGCTGAAGCAGAGTTTAGAAGCATGGCTTCTGTTGTGGCTGAAGTAACTTGGTTGATTGGTTTGTATAAAGAGCTGGGAATCAGTATTGAGGTTCCAATATGTCTCTATTGTGATAGCAAAGCTGCTATTCAGATTGCAGCAAATCCCATTTTTCATGAAAGAACTAAGCACATTGACATTGATTGTCATTTTGTGAGAGACAAGATTATACAAGGTGTTATCAAAACCCATTATGTTTCTACTAAGGAACAGCAGGCAGATCTATTAACCAAGAGTCTTGGCAGGCAACAACATGAACACTTAATGACCAAACTGTGCTTGAAGGATGTATTCAAAGCATCAGTTTGAGGGAGGATGTTAAATAAAAAAGATATTTTCCATTAATTAGTTAGTTGTATCTTGTTAGTTATATTGTTAGAAAGGTAGTTAGAGTTTGTTAAAAGTTGTTAATGAAGTGTATAAATACAGTATGTACAGGTTGTTGAATACAAGTTGGAAATACACAAACATTATATTTCCTCTCTTCTCTTCTCTTCTCTTCTCTTCTCTCATCTTGAAGGTCCTCACATGGTGAAGATCAAGGATCTTAACAAGAAGATTTAAGGTTTAAATTTCCGATCGAATATTAATGTACTAAAAGAAGAGCAAAAAAAGAAGTAGAAAGCAAATATCAAAACATGGCATCCCTAGAGTAATGAACCTTTGCCATGTGAAGTCTGGATAAAGTGCAGAAACTCGAATTTAATAATTAAGAATCAAGATTGATTAGTCACTAATTTACTTTCAGATAACAATAATCTATTAATTAGTTATTGATTATAAGCAAAATGTGGCAGATTTGAGGAAATCGGACGGCCTAAATAGTTGTGTCGGCTAAGTGCTCCCTGCAACTAGCATTGGGGATCCTTACTAAGATTAATTATTTTTATAACTATATATGTAATCTATTTCGATAACTAAAATATAAATTATGGAATAAATAATTTTATAACTAGTTAATATCTTCAATAAAACGCAAAATAAAATGATTATATATTTTATCATAAATTATTATATCTTATATTTTGAATAAAAAATCTTAATATTTTCTAGCTTATAGTTGATTCCATTGATAATGTTCTACCACTAATTTTTTTTTCCAACTATTGACAAGCGAATAAAGATTAAAACGTACAAGGGATACAAAATAAAATACAAAGGATCCCTCTAGTAAAAATGCCTTCAATAATTCAATGGAACCTTCAATTCATGCAGCGTGTTTATTCAAAACCTGACGTCTAAGATCATTCCACAATGTAGTCTTTATTAGTAGCAAGAATATTGAGTATTGGGCATATTTATATATCTAATTTTTAAAAATGTTATAAATGGTCCCTGAATGTTAGAGTATGTCTAAAATAGTTTCTTTTTAGTGTTTTAACTATTTAAAATTCTATCAAGTTTATATAACACAACTTAGATATATATTAATGAAAATCATGCTTCCGGGAACTTAATTTTTTACTCTCTCCCTGCTATTTCTTCTTTTTATTACTATTGTGAAAAGAACTCTAACATCGACGATTTAAAATAAATTAATGACGAAAGAATAAGAATATATATATAAAATTTTAATTTTATCCTCATTATTTCAAGAAATTTGTTCTCATTAAATATAAATAAATCTCATGTCACATCTAACGGATAATGATCTTTTTTCTTTTTATAATAAATTTTAGCATTTCAAATCATTAGCACCAATAATATGTTTCATTTTATTCTTCATTAAATCAAAATAAGGATTAATATTTATTCTCTCATAAATTTTGTTTTGAATCGTTGAGATTAAATTTCTTTCATAAGAGTATTTAAAGAAATAGTAGTGGGAAGCGACAAACGATTGAGAAAAATGGTAAAGAATTTAATTTCATGGAGCATGAAATTTCATTAATATAAATCTAAGCTATTTACGTAAAAGTTAGACAGAAATCAAATCTGATAAATTTTTAAATATTTAAAGGATTAAAAATAATGTATAATAAAGGAATTAAAATCAATAAGCGTATAGTTAAAAGACCGTATGACAAAATTTAAAATGATTAAAGGACTACATCAAATAAACATATAGCTAAAGTAGTACACATTCGTGGCGTTTTCTCTATTGTTTTCCTTTATGTTCAGAGACTATTTATTTCAACTATATATTTCTTTTCAGACCAAAGTCAATCCAAACAAAAATTAGAGTTCCATTATTTTAGTCACATAACAAATCTTTAATCAAAATAATAAAGTTGCATTTGTGTATTTTGTTTTATAGTAGTATTTTGTTTTAGATTCAATGATAATTTATTTTAAGTATTAGTGTTATGTTTTGAGTTGGAAAGTTAATGATGGAAACCAAAAAAAAAAAGAAGAGGAAATTGGTAAATGTTATCCAAAGTTTGAGCTACTATTATTTCTAGGAATTCTGATACAAACTATATATGTGTAGGGGTCCAAGTCAGAGCGCAGTTAGAGATAAAACCACCGGCTTCATGTTTTTTGTTTGGTGGATACATATGGTGAGAAACAGGGTAAGTGAAACCCACTGATTTCATCATCATCATACAATATAATATACTCCTTTTTTAAATCTTTGATCATAAACAGGGGGCCACACCCCAGGAAACACAATATCCAATACTCTTTTTTCTTAAATCTATAAATACCTTCAAACCAAATTCATCACCATTATCAAACATGGAGGCCTTGCAATCATGGATTTCTGAGCACAAACTGAGTAGCATTGGTTAGTAGGAGTACTACTCTTCATTTCATTATGTTTCTAATTAATTAAAATTTTGTGGTTTACAGGGACAGTGTGGGCTACAGCTGTGGGTGCTTCACTAGCTTATTCAAGAGCCAGAACTCCACTCAAGCCAAGTCTTAGGCTTATTCATGCCAGGTTATTTTTCTTAATCATCATCATCAATTAATCAATCTATATTATTTATACGCTACTTACCTAATACTTGGGAAACAGGATGCACGCACAAGCCTTGACATTAGCAGTGCTATCAGGTGCAGCAGTGTACCATTACTATGAAAAAAATAGCAATGACAAGTAAAATACTCCACCGCCATGGATCAGTTTCAAGGAACAACCCTTAGCTAACCTACTATCTTTAGTAGTATGAAATATCTTAGCTTCTCTTCAAATATTGTATTCTCAAGACTTGTGCTCATGGTTGAACATAAATAAATATGTTTTTGTTTCAGCTTCTCTTCTGTTTAAGATACAAATGTCCTCCTAGTTATTAATCAATCTTTATTTTTAATTCAATATAAACAACAAGAATGAGACGAAAATTACTTGCATTGTGTGTGTATGATTGAGAATGAATAGTGTAAGAAAAATCAACGAGTACGACCCATGAATTCTGTATCTTAATGCAGCGTAAGAAATCGCCCCCAAGTCAAATTTTGGAACTCTTGAAAACAGAGCATTCTTCATTAACCTTCCGTTTAGCATCGACAGAGTTTTGTTTAAAAAGAAAAAATAAAAACAAAAGTATCTTAGTCTATGACCGAAATCTTAAAGACAAAAGTATAGCTACAGAATCTTTGGTGTTCAATTGGACACTATTCATTGAAAAATTATACTCTCTCTCTTCCAATTTATGTGGCAATTTTTAGATTTTGACATTCAAACAAGTTTATCTTTGATGAAAATTTTTCATATATCTTTTGATTATTTTGAATTACCAATTGTTATGACTTATAATACTACTTTTTACGATAGTTTATAAATATAAAAATTTCATTTCAAAATATTTGAAAATTTCCCGCGCAAATTTACAGTCAAACTTAAATTGTTTGACTCTCGAAAAATGAAAATTGCAACATAAATTGGGGCAGAGAAAGTATCATATATACAAATAAAAAATAATATACAAAATTATTAAATAACATATTCTAGACACCCTTAACACAACAATGTGTTGTTAGTCTAGTGGTTTGTGCCTTGAAAGAACCAAGTCTTTAAGCGTTTTTGAGTTCAAATTTCGGTAGCAATAACATTAAGCCTCTTTTTCTTTTCAAATATTTTTTAAGTATATTACCTACTTTTTTTTCCAAATATTTTCATGTTTATTACGTAGTATAATTTTAAAATTTCTAGTGCAACTATTCATCCAAAAGAAAAAAAATATACTCATGTACAATTTTTGAACACTCTTCGTGAAAATTCTGACTACGCCACTGCCTAGAGACACACATAAACTTAATTAAAATTCTATTACCCCAAACTCATTTTATATATTTTTGTTCACCTTTTATACACACTCACCTGTCACATGTGAATGTTTTCTTTTACTCCCCTTTTCTTTAAAAAAATTATTATTTTCTTTATTGTTTTATTTATGTTAAGTTGATACACGTATAGTTTTTGCCTTGCATCAAAACTTCTTTTTTTTTTTACCTTAATTCAGTGTTTTTCTCTTTCATTTCTATTGATTTTATCTACTCTTTTTATTTTCTGTCCTTTTTTTAAATTTAATTTCAAATTTAATTTTCAATGTCTTGCATTTTGAAATAAGTTAATTTCAAATCGATATCAAAATAAGAAAAGAAAATCAAATAAAACAAAAAAATTATAGCGTTAAAATAAAAACATCTTTTAATTATTTTTAAAAAATACACAAACAAATTTTAAAAAATAATGAAAGATGAGAAGATAAGAAATTAAGGAAAGAAAAAAAAAATTTAAGTGAAAAAGAATTTAAAATAATACTTTACAAGAAAAAAATGAAAATAATTGAATATAATATTAAACTTATTAATTTAAGCTAAATAAATATATAAATTATGCATACTAACTAATTATAAAGTTATCAATTAAAAAAGGATATGTGTTCAATTGGTTTCACTCATCATATGTCTTCACTCTTCAACAAAATATGCATACTCTCTATGCCACATTAATATTTATGATATATTTAAATTTAAATGTAATTCTAAAATTTCGATTATAATTTAGGAGTATTTAAATCTTATCTTAACAAAAATATTAAATATTTTCTCTTTTGTCTTCTTTATATCGAGTATAAGTCTTTAAGAGCACAAGCCCTCTCACTTTTCTACGGATCTGGTTCCTCATCATTTTCATTCAATCAAATTATCGCAAGTTTCTATTTTGATCGGTAATACATGATATAGGATAAATTAATAGCCAAGATTTGATTAATCAAAATAAATCTCTAAACATGCGAAGAATAAAAATAGAGTAATGCTGAATTTTCAATTTTACATTTAATTTTAGAGGAACTTTATGATGCGGATACTCATACATTATTGAAAAATTATTGGGATTAGTGTCTTTAATAATTAATTATAGATTTTAATGATATTTTTTATTCATTATCATTTATAGTGATACTATATTAAATCTGAAATATGTATTAAAAGTGAATTAAGTATGCAATATATATGTACTATAACTATTTTTAAAATATATTATGATTGTTTGGTAAAAAGTTGACACATCGTATTATAAGTTTATCAAAATGTGTGGTAACTGTACTATCCATCAATAAAACTTGTATTATATGTGAATAATAAATTATTCTTTGTAATATGTGTTAAAACTGTATTATAAATATATTAAAAGTGATTAAGTGAAAAAAATATTATTACTATAAATAACAAATATTTTTTATTTATAATATATTTATGTAAGGACAAAAATTACCCGCAACGAGTGCTTACACCAAATCAATACATGCATATCATGTATTTAAATTTATAATCTATTTTACTTCATTAAATCACATAATAATACATTTTGCATTCACTTGATATAAATATTTTTTCTTTAAGTTTGTCTTTTCTTATCTCTCCTTATAATAACTAAATCTTAATCAGCCCACATGGCATCCTATAACCATAGTCCTCTAAACCGTTTTTCTCTTCTCTTCTAAACAAATTGGGTCAGCCCACTATATCCATAATCAATTGTAGATAATTACTAGGACAAATTACCTAATTATATATTTTTTAATCATATTTTCTATTTTTAAAAAAATAATAAATTACTTTTTTTCTTAATTTTTTACTTTTTGAATATATCACTGTAAACTATCACCCCAATATCCCCTCCCCCTCCTTTTTCACGCTTAAAATCACTCTATGGTATCACCAATTATCTTCATCACTCTATTTTTGAGTTTCAAATCTTTTTGTTTTTTGATCTATGATTGCAAGTTATTGAAGAGGTAGTTCTTCTTCATCCATTTTTTTCTTTCCATATTTCATCAGGTATCAATTTTTATTTTTATTTTTTGCTTTTTCATCTACTAATTCAGTTGTTGAAGAAGGATGCATCTTCGATCTCAAAATCAATTGTGAGAAAAACGCTAAGGGGGGAGGGGAGGTCGAGTTATTGCTGCTCCAATAAGCGCTTTGAGTCGAGATCCATGGGTGACACCATCAATTAAAAGTGAAAAGAAGTAATAAGAATTGGACACAGAGCAAAGGAGAAAATGTGGATGACTTCTTCATTTTATTTTTTTTTACTTTTAGCAGATCAAACTGTGTCACGACCCAAAACCGGGGCCGCGACTGGCACCCACAATTTCCCTCCTATGTGAGCGAACCAACCAATCTAACCCTTATCATTTTAACATATATCAACAGAAAATAATGCGGAAGACTTAAACT
>NC_028642.1:42043898-42060355 GCF_001406875.1 Solanum pennellii | reverse complement strand
GGACTTGCGCAACCTGTGACGGTCCGTCGTGCCTGCGACGGTCCGTCACGATGGTCGTCGCAACCTCCCCAAAGTCCAGGTGGACTGTGACGGCCCGTCACACCTGTGACGGTCCGTCCTGCACCTCCGTCCTGACGGTCAGAGACTCGTTTCCCGTACCAATTTCTCAAGAGTTGAAGTGTTTTGCAACGGGAGCTTACGACGGCTCGTCGTGGATGTGACGGCACGTCCTGCAGGTCCGTCACAGATTACAGAGAGTCGATTTTCAGTACCCAATTTCAGAATTTCTAAGTATGCTGAAACGAGACCCTGCGACGGTCCGTCGTGCCTGTGACGTTCCGTCGTGGGGTCCGTTTCCTCAGCCAATTTTCCAGAATTAAAATCTGCTGCTCAAAACGACTAAACAGGTCGTTACAAACTGTGACTTTTTTTTTATTTTTTTTGTTGCTTTGAACAGATCTTTTAAAGTATCGAGTTGATTTTGATACTTAAATTAATGTATAATTCATTTGTTTCACATTTATGATACACTATAATTTTATCATGTATAATATATCGTTGTCAAATATGAGTTTTGATATATAAACCTAATTTATTGAAACGTAAATTAGTATATATCATGTTCATAATTATGTATTGGATACACAACTATCACAAAATATTTATTATCTTTAACTACTAATGCATACAATCAGCCTTATTCAACTAGTAGAATGTGTTGAATCCATCCCATTGTTTTAGTCAACTTTAGCTATTTAATTGGTACAAGCAATTGTTAAAAAGGAATAGTAATTGGAGTTGAAAAGAAAAGATTTGGTAGTTGGCAAATTGGTAAGATTTGCAACCATTTTTGACTTTGCTATATTTACCTATGTCATTAGTGACATAAGCATGGTTTTATCCTTCTATAAATAGAGCATTCTTGCTCATTTGTAGAACACACCAAGTTAGAGAGAAAAACCATTTTGAGAGCAAAGTGAGGTATTCCATAGACTATACAAGAAAATAGTCTGTGAAGAAAAATAGAGTGTGAGCGATATTTTAGTAAGACGGAAACCAAAAGAGTGTTGTTCCTTTTGAGTGTGTAGTAGTCACTTTGAGTATTGTATTCGTGACTACACAGTGTAAAATTCCTTACTATAGTAATATCAATTGCTCCTCTTAGTCCGTGGTTTTTTCCCTTATTCAGAAGGGTTTCCACGTAAAATTCTTGGTGTCGTTATTTTCCCATTTTATTTCCATTACTTTTACCATATATACTTTTGTGCTTGTCCGCGTTTTCCCAACAAACTGGTATCAGAGCCAAGGTTTTATCTGAGTATGCTCTGTGGTTGCAGCACAGTCTGAACTTCCACATCAGAAAAGATTTACTTTGATTTGCGATAACTATATTTTTTGGGGAAAACAATGGAAGCCAACACAAGTAGAATAGTTACTTTGAATGGTGTTAATTATGCCATTTGGAAGGGAAAAATGGAAGATCTGCTTTATGTTAAGAATTTTTACAAACCAGTATTTACCACTGTAAAGCCTGATAATAAAACAGATGAAGAGTGGAATCTGTTGCATAGACAGGTTTGTGGATTCATTAGGCAATGGGTCGACGATAATGTGTTGAACCATATTTCTGGGGAAACACATGCTCGAACCCTATGGGAGCATCTTGAAAGTTTGTATGCTCGAAAGACTGGCAACAACAAAATGTTCTTAATAAAGCAGATGTTGAGTTTGAAGTATCATGATGGTTCTCCGATGACAGACCATCTGAATAATTTTCAGGGGATAATGAACCAATTATCTGCTATGGGCATCAAATTTGATGAAGAAATTCAAGGCTTGCTTCTACTTGGTTCCCTACCAGATTCATGGGAAACATTTAGAACGTCATTGTCAAATTCTGCTCCGGATGGTGTGATCTCTATGGATTCCGCCAAGAGTAGTGTCTTGAACGAAGAGATGAGAAGAAAAACTCAAGGTTCCTCTTCGTCGGATGTCCTGATAACTGGCCCCAGGGGGAGAAATAAAACTCGTGGTTCTCAGCATAGAGAACAAAATAGGAGCAAATCCAAAGGCAGACTTAAGGATATTGAGTGCTATCATTGTGGCATGAAAGGGCACACAAAGAAGTTCTGCAGGAAGTTGAAGAGGGAGAACAAAAACAAAGAGGAAACTAAAGAAGATGGCAATGAAAATTGCCTAGCCACCGTCACCACCGAAGATCTTGTTACCGTTCTTGATGCAAACATGATAAATATTGCTTGTGATGAGTCAAGCTGGGTTGTGGACACTGGTGCCGCATCTCATGTGACATCAAGGAAGGATTTTTTCTCTTCCTACACTCCTGGTGATTTTGGAACCTTGAGTATGGGTAATGAGACTGTTTCTAGGGTGGTTGGTATTGGTACAATTTGTTTGGAAACTAGTGTTGGAACTAAACTAGTTTTGAACAATGTGAAACATGCTCCTGATGTTCGTCTGCACCTAATTTCTGTTGGTGTTTTAGATGATGAAGGATATGTTAGTACCAACGGTGATGGAAAATGGAAGCTCATTAAGGGTTCCTTGGTTGTGGCTCGTGGTAACAAACGTCGTGGTCTATACTGGACTACGGCCTCTGCTTGTGTTGATATGGTGAATGCGGTTGAGAGCGATAGCTCTTCAACATTATGGCACAAGAGGCTTAGCCACATTAGCGAGAAAGGACTTAATGTTCTAGCCAAGAAGAAATTATTGTCAAATTTCCAAAGTGCTAAATTAGAAAAATGTGAGCACTGCTTGGCTGGTAAACAAAATAGAGTTTCCTTTAAGTCCTACCCTCCTTCGAGAAAGACAGAGTTGCTTGAGTTAGTGCACTCTGATTTATGTGGTCCAATGAAGACAAAGACATTGGGTGGTGCACTTTACTTTGTCACTTTCATTGATGATTGCTCGAGAAAACTTTGGGTCTATGTCTTGAAGACTAAAGACCAAGTGTTAGGTGTCTTTAAGCAGTTTCAGGCTTCAGTTGAAAGAGAAACTGGAAAGAAAGTGAAATGTATTCGTACTGATAATGGTGGTGAATATTGTGGACCATTTGACGAATACTGCAAGCATCAAGGTATTAGACACCAGAAGACTCCTCCCAAGACTCCTCAGCTTAATGGTTTGGCTGAGAGGATGAACAGGACCTTGATGGAAAGAGTTAGATGTTTGCTTTCTGAAGCAAAGTTGCCAAACTCATTTTGGGGTGAGGCTTTATTGACCGCTGCACATGTTATTAATCTATCTCCTGCTGTTGCTTTGCAAAGTGATGTACCAAATAGTGTTTGGTATGGAAAGGATGTTTCCTATGACCATTTGAGAGTATTTGGTTGCAAAGCTTTTGTACATGTGCCGAAAGATGAGAGGTCAAAGTTAGATGCCAAGACAAGGCAATGCATCTTCATTGGATATGGCCTAGATGAATTTGGTTACAGGCTATATGATCCAATTGAAAAGAAACTTGTGAGAAGCCGTGATATTATTTTCATGGAGAATCAAACAATTGAAGATATTGACAAAGCGGAGAAGGTAGAATCTTCAAATTTTGATGGTATAGTTCATCATGATGAAGTTCCTCACACAAGTGTGCATGATGTTGTTGGGTTTGATAATCATGGTGACGCCCAGAATCATGTATCGAATCAACATGTTGATGTTGATAATAACAATGATATTGTTATTGATGATCCTGTTGCTCATGAAGTTGTGGACGAATCAAATATTCCGCTTCGGAGGTCCACAAGACAGCGGTTTCCTTCCTCCCGTTATTCACCCAATGAGTATGTGTTACTCACTGACGGGGGAGAACCTGAATGTTATGAGGAGGCCATGGAAGATGAGCACAAGAATCAATGGATTGAAGCCATGCAAGACGAGATGAAGTCTTTGCATGAGAACCACACTTATGAGTTGGTAAAATTGCCCAAGGGCATGAGAGCTTTGAAGAACAAGTGGGTGTTCAAAGTTAAAGTTGAAGAACACAACTTGAAGCCCAGGTACAAAGCTAGATTGGTTGTTAAGGGATTCGGTCAAAGGAAAGGTATTGACTTTGACGAAATATTTTCTCCTGTTGTGAAAATGTCCTCGATTCGCACAGTTCTAGGTTTGGCTGCTAGTCTTAATTTAGAGATTGAGCAGATGGATGTGAAGACGGCTTTCCTTCACGGTGACCTAGAAGAAGAGATTTATATGGAACAACCTGAGGGCTTCAAAGTAGATGGTAAAGAAAATTTTGTATGCAAACTTAAAAAGAGTCTCTATGGCCTAAAACAAGCTCCCAGACAGTGGTACAAAAAGTTTGAATCTGTTATGGGGGAGCAAGGCTATAAGAAGACTTCTTCAGATCATTGCGTATTTGTACAAAAATTTTCTGACAAAGATTTTATCATCCTTTTGTTGTATGTGGATGATATGTTGATTGTGGGCAAGAATACTTCCAAGATTGACGAGCTGAAGAAAGAGTTGTGTAAGTCTTTTTCTATGAAAGACTTGGGTCATGCCAAGCAAATTTTGGGCATGAGAATTACTCGTCTTAGAGATAAAAGGAAGATTTATTTGTCCCAGAAGAAGTACATTGAACGCGTATTGGAGCGCTTCAATATGAAGAATGCGAAGCCTGTGAGTATACCTCTTGCTGGTCATATGAAGTTGAGCAAGAAGATGTGTCCTACAGCTAGGGAGGAAAAAGAGAACATGGCCAAAGTTCCATATTCCTCCGTTGTCGGAAGTCTAATGTATGCAATGGTGTGCACTAGACCTGATATTGCTCACGCAGTTGGTGTTGTCAGTAGATTTCTCGAAAATCCGGGAAAAGAGCATTGGGAAGCTGTGAAATGGATACTCAGGTATCTTAGAGGAAGCTCAGATGAATGCTTGTGTTTTGGAGCATCAAATCCAATCTTGAAAGGCTATACAGATTCTGATATGGCAGGTGACCTTGATAACAGAAAATCCACTACTGGATATTTGTTTACTTTTTCAGGGGGAGCTATATCATGGCAGTCAAAGTTGCAGAAATGTGTTGCACTATCTACAACTGAAGCTGAGTATATTGCGGCTACTGAAGCCGGCAAGGAGATGATATGGCTAAAGCGATTTCTTCAAGAGCTTGGTTTGAATCAGATGGAGTATATTGTCTATTGTGACAGCCAGAGTGCAATAGACTTGAGCAAGAACTCCATGTACCATGCAAGAACAAAACACATTGACGTCAGATATCATTGGATTCGTGAGAAAGTGGAGAATGAATCATTTCACGTCAAAAAGATTCACACAAGTGAAAATCCTGCAGATATGCTGACCAAGATGATACCGAAAGACAAGTTCGAGTTATGCAAAGAACTTGTGGGTATGAGCTCTCTCTAAAGAAGTTGAAGATACCTTCTTCCAGTAAATGGGACTGGAGGGGGAGATTTGTTGAATCCATCCCATTGTTTTAGTCAACTTTAGCTATTCAATTGGTACAAGCAATTGTTAAAAAGGAATAGTAATTGGAGTTGAAAAGAAAAGATTTGGTAGTTGGCAAATTGGTAAGATTTGCAACCATTTTTGACTTTGCTATATTTACCTATGTCATTAGTGACATAAGCATGGTTTTATCCTTCTATAAATAGAGCATTCTTGCTCATTTGTAGAACACACCAAGTTAGAGAGAAAAACCATTTTGAGAGCAAAGTGAGGTATTCCATAGACTATACAAGGAAATAGTCTCTGAAGAAAAATAGAGTGTGAGCGATATTTTAGTAAGACGGAAACCAAAAGAGTGTTGTTCCTTTTGAGTGTGTAGTAGTCACTTTGAGTATTGTATTCGTGACTACACAGTGTAAAATTCCTTACTATAGTAATATCAATTGCTCCTCTTGGTCCGTGGTTTTTTCCCTTATTCAGAAGGGTTTCCACGTAAAATTCTTGGTGTCGTTATTTTCCCATTTTATTTCCATTACTTTTACTGTATATACTTTTGTGCTTGTCCGCGTTTTCCCAACAGAATGCTTTATATCTGTAAACACTATCAAATATTTGATGCATAAACAATAATGTTTTATAACAAATCAATTTGTATCATATTCATATTATTTATGTATATGACACATAACTTTATTATGTGCATAACATAATTACGTTTCAGATGTTGTGATGTATCACATGTTATTAAGTATCTATAACACTGTTTTATAAATAAATCAGTGTATATCATATTCATAGTTCTTATTTTTCTATATGATACATAACTATATAAAATAGTCGACTTTTTATTGAATTTGTTGCAATTTGATCAGAGAAAAAAAATTTAAAATTTAAGTTGTTTGGAGTTATTATTTAAAGAACATTGACATCAATTTGGTGTAAATTATTTAGGAAATTAACATCTAATTTTGTATTTGATTTCACTTTTTAAGTGTCATGGAAACTCACAAGATCATTGAGGACATCAAAAAGAAGATGCATCAGAGAAACATCACCATTACAAATTGCTATAGAGAAAGCAATGGGGTTGCGGATGCTCTAGCTAAGTATGCTACAATCATAAAAGAGTAAAAAATCTTTCTTCATGAAAATGATATCTCATTGGAGGAAGAGGCCCATTACGCATGAACAAGCTACAATTGTCTAAAGGGATAATTGTATAGAATGAAAAACTAATAATATAAAATAAATATAGTAGCTACCGTTTGATTTATTTGTGTTTCATAGCAAACTGTTTGTCAGTCCCCCTGTCCCTCATATTCTCGCTCACCACTCTCCCTTTCTCGTTCGCTTCCTGTCGCTGGCCTCTCTCGCTTTGTACAATAGAATTGTATAAATTGTGTTTCTAATTGTCTAAAGCGAGAGAAATTGTATATACACATGCAAATACATATATTTTTGTCCTATACACTTATAATTATACAATAAAAGTACTCCTCTGCCCAAGTCTCTTTTGCCTTTCTCTCTTTCTCGTTTTATACAAATTCAAATTGTATATAATTTCTCCCTTTCTTGTTTTATACAATTCGATTCAATTGTATATTCCCTGCCCAAGTCTCTTTTGCCTTTCTCTCTTTCTCATTTTAAACAAATTCAAATTGTATATAATCGTCTTATACACTTATGATTATACACTTCGTTTTATGCACTTCGTTTTATACAATTTTCTGCCAAGTCTCTTTCTCTTTTTCGTTTTATACACTTCGTTTTATACAATTCGCTTCAATTGTATATGTATAGCGAATTATACATATATTTATGTGCTATAAAGCGCAATTATGTAAACTTTGCTATAATATACAAATATGAATTTTATGTTTGCTATATATGAAAGTTGCCCTTAAAAGAAACACTCATTTTGGACTTTTGGTACTCTCTAATCATACATTTTGTCATGGTTTAGGGAGGTGTTGCTTAGTCTAAAAATTGAAGGAACATTGTGCAATCGAAGTCTGAAGGCCTTGGCCATCTCATGTAAATGGTAGCCTCTTTTGTCTGTCTTAGCTATTTTTAAGTTGGAGCTTTTGCTTCCCTCACTCCCCTTTGCATCCCCTTGTACCTAGAGGTAAGATTTGATTCCCCTCTTGTATATTCTTTTGTTTAAATAATACACAAGGCAGGAGTCCAGACCAAACCGCCACCACAACGGGAGGGGAAAGCCTGGGTGGATGGTTTCTAAAAAGAATGTCACTTTTTTAATAGGGAAAAAGGATAAATATACCCCGAACTATCGCAAAATGTTATGCAGATATCCTTCATTATTTTTTGGGACATTTGTGTCCTTGCCGTCCAAAAACTAGAGCATATATATCCTTTATACTAACGAACATACACGTGTCATAATTTTATCCACTGACTAAATTTCGTATCGACAGATAAGATTGCACCACGTGTCCCTATTTAGTCTTCCGTTAGGGTGAATGACATACTCTAGTTTTTAGACGGCAGGAGCATCAATGTTCCAATAGTATGACGGAGGGAATCTGCATACCATTTATAATAGTTCGCGAATATATTTATCCTTTTTTCCTTTTTTATAAGTTTGATCACTCAACCTTGTGTAAAATGGAGGTTAGATCCTTACCCCCTTCACCCTTTTGTTGGTTCAAAGTTATTGAAATATACAAGGTTGGGGTCACGCCAAATCCTCCAAAGCCCACTGGTCATTGATCGAGGTGATCATGGCTCTTATATATAAATAAAATTAACTTATTATATAATATTTATGAACGCATAACGTGTCAATTAATATTGACGGGAGGGAGTAATTTGTATCGAAGGGGACGTGGTTGTGTTACCTCATTTTAGCTGTTTGTAAGGTTGGAAAGTCCTTTTCCACTTCCTACCATAATATTCTTTCAGCTTAATTCTTGAACCAAATTGTTTCTACTTGTAACCTACTCAAAAGAGACATGGCCAACTAACACCCCACTATTAATTTTATTTCTTAATGCTTTTAATTATATCCATTCTTTTTTATTCTCTTTTTCCTAATATTAAATACTTCTGCCTCGCTGGAACTAAATGATGCCCTCTAATTAGCTGGTAAATTACATGAACTTAATAATTAAGTCAAGCTGGTGGATTATTGGTTTAATATTAATCAAATATAATTTCGTTTAAGAATTAATTAAAAAATATTCTTGCATCTCTCTCAAAAAAGTACATTGAGCCCCCTCTTTTCCCCCTCTATATATTGGAATTAAGAATATATAAAAATTACATAAATCTCATAGTGTTAAGATCTAGTTACATTTTATTTTTATTTTTTTTATTAAAAAAATTCTTTAAAGTTATACGATCTCGAATACATCAGAAAATACGCAGATAAACATATATAACTCACATATGTATCCGAGCAGAGAGTGATATATCCGAAAGGATATTTTTGTAACTTTTTATATGGTAAATTTTCTAGAGATTATGATGAAAAAAGATGTGTATTTAGATAAGAATAAAACATTGAATATAATAGTAGCTAGGTTACCCCACATACATATAGATCAATCATATTAATTAGAAAAAACGAATAAGTTTCCAATAATTAATAATTCTCAGCTTATAAAGGAAGCATGATAAATAGTTTTGGCTCCCCTTTTCAATTCTTTAATATATATATAATGGAGCATAAAGTCTATTAAACTTTATAATAATGGAGAAATGAAAAAAGGCATCGCCATCATTTCTAAGTCCACTTCTCTTATTTTAAATCGATCATCGTCTCTTCTTCATTGATCATTTGAGTTCAGTAATTTCTTCTTCGAATATTGATCAGAAAAAATTAATCGAAGCGCACAAATAAATATGGATTGTTCTATATGTAGCGCGATGCCATTTATTTTAAGGCCACCAAGAAATACAATATGTGCAGCTTGTTACGAAGGAGCTAGAACAATAATTACGTTGACTACCAACAAAGTTGATCATATTGAAAATACAAAAGGAAGTGATAATAAAACAATAACTGGACTTCTTTCTGCTTCTTCATCCAATCCATCTATTAAGGTATGTATATATCATCATCTCTTTCTTCGAATTAGCGACAGATAAAATTTCATAGCTAAATAATAAAAATGTCAGGTTAATCCCATTTAGCTATGGATTGATGATGGAGTATAGGAAAATTCAATTATCTTATGAGTTTTTTTTATAGCGATCGATTAGCCAAGGATTGATGGTGGTTGTAGTTTAACATTTTGTTACTTTGAATCATAGACAAATCTCATATATATATATATAACAAAATATGTGAAAGATGTTGCACATATAAAGAAGCTAATATTAATTCCTAAAACGTATTTTAAGAAAAATGTGGGAATCTAGGACCAAAATGGAAAATATCAATGGTTGCCTCCATCGTTAGATATTTTCAAGAAGATTGGGAGAAGGTTAGTTTATTTAGGTTACATTTCGTTTAATTTTTTTTTTTTTTACTGATGATTTTAATTATAAATAAGCAAGGAGAACAAAGAGAAATTGGAAATTTAGAGTGCAGCGTGCAAAAACAATTTGCAAGGCAGTAGGTTGAGGCTAAACTTATGTAGCACAAACTATTTTTTTTACTACTTTGCTCCAAAATAATGACATGATTAATTAGCAGTTGAAAAAGATGCTCATGTCTAGTTTTGCTCTATTTTTGCGAATATTGATATGGATATTGTTTTCTTGATTCTTTTTTGGGGTGGGTGGGTTGGGGGAGGCCCAAAATTCACATATGGGGAAATTGCAGATTTATCACTTCAAATTAAAATTAGAATTATTTAAAATATATTTTCTTTGACTTATTTTATGTGGCATCATTTCTTTTTTAATTCCTCCAAGAAAAAGTCATCTTACTGATAATTAGAAACAATTTTACTTTAAAATTTTCTTCTCACTCTCGATCAAATGATTTACAACCACATAATTATCGAAAAATTATTTTAAATCACAAGTTTTAAAAGTTTTTTTTTTTTAACATAAAAATCGTACTAAGTCCCATCCATTTCTCGAACTACACACTTGGATGGAAACCATGTGTTATAATTTAAAATTAAAATTGGAGATTTATTTGCAATTTTAAATTTTCACATTTTTTAATTTATGACAAATGGCTTCCATCCAAGTGTGTAGTTGGAGAAATGGAGATAATAAGTCATGGAGAGGATATTCATGGTAAAACAAATGGAGTACGAATTGTCTGACTCTCCCATATGTAATCATGATCATTCTTATTGTTTGGATTGACTTTTTAATTTTTATGTTATAAGTCAAAAATCATAAGTTAGAATTTTTAATTTATGATTTTAAATTTATTTTATTATTTTTTTAGCTTAAAATTAAATATTTAAGAGCATCTTTTTAATTCACGCAAATACTTTAAAATTGATTAAAAGCTATTTTAACTTTAAAATATTTGAAATAATGGAAAACTTACGGAAGTCCCACTAGTTTAGGGGCTAATTATTTCGATATACTCAGTTTGTAATATTACGAATCTTATCAGATTTTTACATGAGATCAAAATTAGATGTAATTGTTCTAGATACATTATATTCATGTAGATTCACGCATATCTATGATACACTATATCCAAGTGGATTTACATGTATCTAGAAAACATAGCAAATCTCACTTGTCTCCCTCCTATCCCGGATACATGCACATACCAATTTATATGTCTAGTGTGATTCACATGTATCTAGTATATATATCTGATATACATGACTATCTCGCTCGTCTCTCACCCATCTCACTCGCCTCTCCCTAATTTTGTATATCTAGTAGTAAAATGTATGTATATCTAGATGTATATAGGAAATTCATAATTAATGGTAAGATATGTAATTGTCTAAAAGTATACATAGAAAATTACTATATATAATGTATAATAAGCTAGTTGTCCTAGAATAAAAGCAATTAACTTGATGAAAATATAAATGGACGAGCTTTCTACAAAGCTGAAAAGCCTATATCTTCATAAGAATTCATTGAAGTGACATAAAAATATTGAATAATATTTTGTCTAACTGTTGGATGTGATAAAAAAAATGAATAATTCCAGGGATTTGGAAATGCATTGAAATGGGTGAAAGAAATGAAGGAGATGGAAGAGGAATCAAAGGAGAAGCTCAATTATCTTAGTGGTTTTGTTGTTGCCTTAAGAGATCATATTCATACTGATATTTTAATTAAACCTGGCAATGATGCTCCTTCTATACCAGCACATAGAGCTCTTCTGGTAATAAAACACACCAAACTAGCTATTAACTGACTACATTTCCGTTATCTTAAACATTTTACTTGTATTTAACAGGCAGCAAGATCTGACATATTCAAAAACATACTGGACTCAGATGGATGTAAAGCTCCACCAAGTAACAACACGATAACGTTGTCTGAACTAAACTACGATGAATTAGAGTGTCTATTAGAGTTCCTGTACAGTGGAGATTTGGCTAAGGAGAAGGTGGAAAAACATGTATATTCCTTGTCAATTGCAGCAGATAAGTATGAGATTCCATTTTTGCAGAAATTTTGTGAGAATCAAATGTTGGGATCATTGAACACATCGAATGCTCTCGATGTTTTAGAGATATCTGATACTTGTTCTAATACGTCGTTAAAGGAGACAGCGTTAAACTTCATTGTTAAAAACATGGAGGATATTGTGTTTACAGCTAGATTTGATGCATTTGCACTCAAGAATCCTCATTTAACTGTACAGATTACTAGGGCTTCTTTTATAGACATTAAAAATAGAAGGCTTAATGTTTGATTATATTCTTGGGTTGATATAACTAATTGTATGCTACACAAACACCTACAAGAAGGAAATTGGCAAATTATACAATATTTCTTCCTTGTAATTATTGAAAAATTTTTCAAAATGTCAATATTTTAACATATTTAATAGGATTCATTGTCAATACTTTCAATATTTAGTAAAAAGATCAAAAAAGAAATAATTGTTAAAAACAAAAAGAAGAAATTAAGGGGAGAGAAAAATATTAAAAACGAATAATTGCTTAAAAGTCTTATCAGTTACAAAAATTCAAAAACAATAAACTAGTTGACAATTTATCAAAATACAACTTCCATCTCTTTCTTCTTCTTTCACCATGTTCTAAAAATTCGATATTCAATTTTCTTAATTTTTTTTTATTTCTAAACACGTTTATTTACCATACGTTATCATATTTGAAGCAATTTATTCTACTAAGGCATCATTTTGACGTTATGCAATTATAATTTATCTTTAAAAATGTCTGAAATCGTATGAAGTTATTTGGCTATCATGTTAAGGTTATGAAGTTTGTGTATCTCCTTTTAAGAAATTTTCCAGTATTCAAAATACAATACTCATGCATTAATGGTATAGGTATTAATCTATCTAACATATGTATTTTATTTTGCTTATTTCCAATATCACTTTGTATACCAAATAGTTTGTATTTAGATTTGATTTTGTATTCGTCCTAATGTATACCATAAAGTTTGTATTTAGATTTGATTTCGTATTCATCCTAATGTATACCATAAAACACGCCTATCACCATTGTTCTAAAAATTCGATATTCAATTTTCTTAATTTTTTTTGTTTCTAAACACGTTTATTTACCATACATTATCATATTTGAAGCAATTTATTCTACTAAGGCATCATTTTGACGTTATGCAATTATAATTTATCTTTAAAAATGTCTGAAATTGTATGAAGTTATTTGGCTATCATGTTAACCTTATGAAGTTTGTGTATCTCCTTTTAAGAAATTTTCCAGTATTCAAAATACAATACTCATGTATTAATGGTATAGGTATTAATCTATCTAACTTATCTATTTTATTTTGCTTTTCCAATATCACTTTGTATACCAAATAGTTTGTAATTAGATTTGATTTTGTATTCGTCCTAATGTATACAATAAAGTTTGTATTTAGATTTGATTTTGTATTCATCCTAATGTATACCATAAACTTTTGTATTTATATTTTGATTTCATATTCATTCTCAACTATAAATAGCCAAAATACAGTTTATTTATGGATTCATTATATGTGTATTCATCCTAATTGCATCAGCCAAATACTTTTGTATTTTATTTTGCTCATTATATGTTTATACCAACTAGTTTATCTTTGATTTTGTATTCATTTACAATTTTAAATAATCAAAATACAGGTTTGCATTTAGAATATCACTTTGTAAAAATAAATTTGATTACAAACTACAGAACATTCAAAATACTTCCAAATCTTTTGCGAAACAACTCAATACCTAAATCCTAATGTGATTCTACTAAATTTGAAATATAAAAATAAATCATAAAAATGATCGACAAAAATTATTTTAAATACTAAAAATCTGAAATACATAAATATTTAATGAGTATGTTAACAAATTTATATATAAAAAAAAATGATGGAAAATCCTCAATACATACAATCCAACACATAATGTGTGATTTTGAAAATAAAATCTCGCAAAATAAATAATGAATTCAAAAATACCTTTATCAATTGAGAGATTTCTTGATTAATTGATAGATCTGAACAAATTGTTACGAACTTGAATAATTGGTTCTTTTTCAACAATGAGAGAAAATAATGGCGAAATTTTGATGAAAGAAAAAAAAATGAGTGATGGGGATGGTGAAAACAGAAAAGTTGATGAAAGAGAAAAAAAAATGAAAAGTGAAAGATGAAAAATAAATTTAATGGTACTAAAGCATATGAAGAAGTGTAAATGGGTAATGGATGTAGAATTTGATTCAAAGTTGGACTGTTTTGAGAAATAAAATTTGAATACAATCACTTTTTAAAATATTGACATTTTGACATTTTCAATAATTATTTTAAAGTATAGATGGTTTTACTAATTAAGTTAAGGATTCTGACTAGCTTGCTAATTTTCCCGTAATTATTTTCGTAGTCTAATCTTCTTAACAATCTTGGGCTCGGCCCAATAAATTATGTGATCGATGAACTTTGGAGCTAGCTAGGCTACCAGGGTAGTGTTCTTCAAACTTGGGCCTAAAATCATATCATAGTCCATGACCAAAAGGCGCAAACCCCCTGTGTGGTGTTGGAACTTAAGACACCAAAGTTTCTACATGGTGGATGTTTTGTTAATCAATTCGTGTTTAAAACATTACAACTGATTGAAAGAAACTTTGCAGAAAGTCAAAGTTAAATGAACCAGTAAAGAATAGAAATTATTTAATAAAACTAAAAATCTGTAAAACATACCAGAATCTGTAAAACCAGAATGGAAAGAAGATCAAGCCCGCTGAATACACAGTGTCCCCTTAAGAAAATCATTCCCCATAGTTAGTATCTGAAGTTTGATTTGGAGTATGTCGTTCCAGAACTGAATGATCTCAATCACCAGTGTATTGATACCAAAAACTCTGGTGTCAGCGAGCCACTCAGCAGTAAAGTACATGAAGAAAATTTTTGAGTAGAAAGTAGAAATTTTCGCAAGTAAGAAGTCTGAAGAATTACTGGTATTTATAGCCAAGAGGAACTGATTCCGAAAGGTTGCAACCTTTCAGAATCCACACAACCATTCATGAAAGTATGCAACTTTTCAAATGGTCATGATTGTTCGTGAAAGTCGCAACCTTTCATAACAGTCATCTCCAACGACGAGAAATTCAAATGAAACATGAAAGTATTTAAATAAAATGGGTTGCGCGGATCCTAGTCAAGTCAGAAGTTTCGTTCAATTAACTAAATAATCAAAAAGTTTTGTCCATACAATTTAATTTAATTAATTAAACTTAAAATAAAACTTTATCCAAAAAATAATCTCCCGATCAATTTTCAAAAGGTAAAGCTAAAGACAAATCCAAAGTCAAATCTGTAGCAGAAGCCGAGCTAGAGAGCAACGACGACGGCGCGAGGGGGGGGGTGTAATGACCCGAAAGGTCATTTTTTTTTTAAAAAAAATTGATTATTCTTTTAACTTGAGTTAATTAATTAATGAGTAATTGTAGATAATTGACTTAATTGATAATTAATGGGCTAAAGTGATAATTTATTTAACACCTTATAATATTTGATCCATATTTATCAAAAATAAGTTACTAGGGTTTGTCACATATAATACATAATTATTTTAATCAGATAAAATAAAGAATTAATTTAGAAAAAAAAAAGGAGGCGGAAACTTATCTAGGCGGATGAACGGGAGGAAAAAGAACGGCCAAGCTTCATGTTTCAGGTAGGTACACTGCCTTTAAACAATGAATTGAGTATGCATAAAGGTGACATTTTGTTATTTTATTATTACTATATGTTAGAGGTAACAATTTAGTTTTCAAATTTAGTTAAGATAGTTATTCCTATTGGTGGGTGTGTCATGTTGGTGGATTAATGTGAAGAAGACTTTTAACGGCTAAGGTGTTTGGTAGGTATAGAATGAAGCAGGTTATAATTTGGTTTGTTGATGAATGACGTCAGAATATTGGTCAGAGGGAAGTATGGTTTGGTAGGATATAATATGTTAGTAATAATTCAATAATTATTATCAAATTATAGCATAATAATTAGAAGGATAGGATGGAGAAAAGGATTTTGAGATTTACTTGCGTCTATTTAAATGGTGAAAGTTTTGGTTTTTCCGTAACCGGAAAAGGTATGTTCATAATTTGGGTTTTTAGTGTTTTTCCAATTTAATCTTATAATTATCATATTATGATTCAATTTTTGATATATTAGGATAGATCATTGAATATAAAGAGTAATTTATTATATGAATACCACTAGAATTATGATATGGAGAAGTTGGAACGTTATCCTAAACTCGAAATTTGACAATAGGAGGGTTACATATTAATTGACATCAAGAATTACAAACTTGATTATAAATTTGGGGTGTATTTTTAGGTCAAGGTTAAACACATAAAAGTGTGAGTGTTGTTAGTTCTGAAACCTTATTGTGAATATATACTTGAATAGATTCCATTGGTTCAGAAGCTCAACGGAAA
>NC_028642.1:42030717-42042731 GCF_001406875.1 Solanum pennellii | reverse complement strand
TTTGTAGGTTATGAGCCTGGATTTTTGTTGTACTTGTCATTCTCTTCTTTTTCGAGGCTTCTTGGAGATTTGTGAGGTAGCTGTTTCCATCTCAGCAGACTTTCTTCTCCATAATTATGATCTTGTTCTATTCTAGAAACAAGTTCATTTGAGACTTGAGTTTTTCTTTTTAATCAATTGTAATACTTTAGAGGCTTGTACACGTGACTACCAGGTTTTGGGGGTATAATGTAAGTTGATAGTAAATTTTCCGCATTTTTATTGTAATGGTTGAGTTTTAGGCTGACTTGTCTTGATGGGATAAGACGAGTGCCATCACGTCCATTTTTGGGTCGTGACAAAATGGTATCAGAGCCCCAGGTTCATCGGTCTCACGTGTGTACAAGTCGAGTCCATGTAGAGTCTCGAAGATCTGTACGGAGACGTCTGTACTTATCTTCGAGAGGCTATAATGACTTTTAGGAAAATATTTCACTTTTTTTGAATCTCTATCGTGCGTACTTGATCCGATTCCGATTCTTATCGCCTTATTTGGTTCACTCTCATTTATAGTGATGATCGTGCGTAGTTCCTCATTTGAGTATTTGGTGTGTTGTATTAGTCTTTGATGTTAGATTTGTTACAAATGTGGAAGTGATATATTTATGGGAAGGATGTGTATCAAATTTGGAATGTTCAACGACTCAAATAGATTGAGTTAGGTGATTACTTGATGAAATATTTCGAGGATTAGGTTGAATAGTGGTTTAGCAGACTTCACGAGCGTCTTATACTTTGTTTAGGCTAGCCATCTAGTATCAATACTTGTGTGGTATATGAAATATCTTGCGTGGTTTGACAATTGAAAGTGAAATGACTAAAAAGAAGGTTAGATAATGAGTGTGATAACTTTAAAAGCTACATTTAATTAAAGTTTAATAACATATATGGTCAGTGAATGATGAGAAAGATATTACACTAATTGAGGTCAGAATCATTATTTTAGTTTCATAGATTGAGGGAATGTCAAAGAGAATTCCAAAATTACTACTATAAAGGTATCGATCATCACTTGCTAAGAGTTATGGAGTGTGTTACTCGTACTATTAACCTGATCTATGAATGAATCACTTTAGGTGAGAGATCGAATGAATTTAGTAGTGTATTGCAGTTACTTCATGGTCAGAAATGTGTGAGCTATTGAGTATAATCTTCTCGAGGTGTATGTTGAATCCTAGTGGTGGATGTAACAAACTTTCACAATGTGGTACTAGTGATATATGAAAACGAATTTGTTGATTAAAAGTGCAAATATTAACTACTTAAGGAGTTATCTATGGTATACATGCTCATATAATAAAATTTGGTGTTGAATTCATATTTGAAAAATCAACTAGCTTGTTAGTACGGATGAATGAGTTAAGCATTATTTATAAGGATGCCTTTAGTGATGGATCTTTGGTACGGTATTGATATGTTTAAGTTGAGAAGCGTGTTCTGAGCGTTCTAAATAAAGGATTGGTGATTCCATCTTAAGCTCCAAGGGAATGTATAGATACCAGAATGACAGACTAATGGGTAAAGAAAGTCTTAAAGAGTATACTTGTGTGAAGATAGTTGAAGATTTAGTAAGAAAAGACATATAAGGTTGAGTTAGTCCTTTGATATTGGTTGGTATAACTGGATTTAAGGTGTCATATTTATGAAAAGATGTACTTTGTGGTGATGACAAGAGCTAGCTGATCATGATGGTAATAAGAGTTCGTGATAGATGTGATTGAGATGAAAGTATGTAATAAGACTTGTTGGTTAAACGAATTTTGTATTGTAATGATGACTTGTGAGTATTTAAGGCTGAGGTTTGACATTATTTGATGAGTAGCTTGATTGCAAGGAAAGTTATAGGAGATGTTGAAGCACCGCTCAACTAAGAATTGAAAGGAACTAAAGTCATAAATGGAAAGAATTAGTGGTATGCAGTTTAACTTTTTAGAGCGAGGAGAGAGTTAGGATATTTACTCTGATTACAAGGGTTAGAGACGTATTTTCAGTAGAATTTGGGGAATTGAGTTCAGGGACTCGTCTGTTTTGCTTTAGTTTAAGTAATAATGTTATGTGGCATTCATATATGTTAAAGACTATTTGATTAAATTTAAGAAATAACATAGATTCATCTACATTTGAATTTTTAGCGAAGGATATTATAAGGTCGCTAGAGAGGCGATCTATGATAAGCTATGATACATAAATTCATAAAAAAAAAATTCAAAGTGTGAGCTAATGTTGATAGATAATGAAATTATGTTACACGGTTGGGATAAAAAAGAAAAAAAAATCAAGTTTTTTTATTGTAAGTGTAGGTTGTGGCAGTGTGTTTTGTCAAGGTATGGATTGATAAGGTAAGAAGTGATCGATCACATTGGGTATGAAACATTGAGATTGACTTAAAAATAATTTGAGTAGTAAATTGTTTACTTTTGATTGTTATACCTAAGGAATGGTTTTAGTTAAGTTTTTATTTACAGGATAAGGTAAAAATGTCATGGGTTGTTGGACAAAGAATAAGACTTGTAAGCGAGTTAGCAAAAAAAAAATTAAAATAAATAAATAAAAGAACAAAATTTTGATGTATTGAAGAGTTCAAGGTATTATAAGTTTTTGTCATGGAAAGAATTTAAGAAAAATGAAGGAATAGACCTTTCGTATAAGTCCTTGATTTGTAGTTGAAGAATTTATTGTTTTTTTTTTTTATGTATGAATTTAGATATGATTGTGAAATATGAAATAGTACATACTTACTAGGAATTATCATCAACTTTTCTAAAGATTGAATTTCGTTTGGGTGACAAGTAATGATGTGGGGAAGATTATATGTGGTTATGTCGAGCTAGATTGTTCAAATTACGATAGGTAACTTATTGATGTTCAACGCTGTGGACCTACAATTTTACATAATTAATGAGGGTTTTGAGGAAATTGAAACTACTTTGTTGATGGGATGATACAAGATGTTTTGATGTGTTATATAGGCATTTGATGCTGGGTTGAGTTTATAGTATACATAATTATTGGGTGATGATGGATTTCTCAAATTTTGGCACGAGGCATATGACGAGAGTAAATGGTAGTTAAAACATGATATTTGAAAGTTTGTAAGGAATTGACTATGGGGGTGATTTAATAACTTTATGTCAACGGGAAAGTACTATCAGATTTGGAATTAGTGTATCAGCCTTGATGGACTCATATCTATTATGAGAGCTTAAATGGAAAGAGAAGGAATCATAGTTCGAAATTTTGGAGACTATAATGTGCTTGCTGAGAAGAATTTTAAACTAGTGATGGTTTTTATTGATATTATAAGTATTGGATCTAATGGAATACTGTGATAAGTTTTGGGGTTTTACAAATCAAGCAAGTATAATATTGTTAAGGAGACTAGACAACTTGATTGTGAGTGGCAAAAAAAAAAATCAAGGAGATTAGTCATATGAATGAAAATATTTGATATGGGCACTATGGAAGAAGTATTAAGTGTTATTCGACCTTGGTTCTGTATATTCTAATGTAACCACCTATTTCATTTTGGATACGATTTGAAGTGTGATTAGGTGTTTATGCGCACACATGTTTTCATATTTTTGGGTAAATTTCTAGTGGTGGATCCGGTGTACCGATCCTGTGATTGTCCTTTGGGTAGGATGACATTTTTTGTTAGACTTATTCATTTCAATTATGGATGATTTGCTATTGTTTGGGAAGTTGAAGTATAGTAGTGATTCTACACACACAATCTTGTTTAAGAGTTCATAGAAGTGCTACCATGGATACCTACAGTTGTCTGATAGTCTTAGTATTCATCTCATCATCGAGGTCACGTTTTGAATATGTGTGATTGAATGAAAGCATTGGGTATAGCTCTACCGTTATTAAAGGTTGTCTACAATAATAGCTATTGATATAACATTTTGATAGTGTGGTTCGAGGTTCTATTAGCTTGAGTAAATCGCTAGTTAAGTGGTTACTTGATCTTGTTCTTCTTTGGGTTAGATAAGTTTGATTCTCCCTTGATTTGTATTGATGTCTAAAGATCAGATTTTTATAGTTTAAGCTCATGAAAAGATTATATTGTGACAAGAAAGTCTTGATAAGATCTCTGATGGTTTGTGTATTATGACTGTATGTGGTGGTTAGTTGAGGTTCACTTCTGATTGTAGCCGGTATAGACTCAGAATGTTATCTTGGTAATGTGAGAAAAGATTAATCCTAATGGGTGTGTTGTGCTCTAGAGAATTTTGGTTCGATTGGATTATTGGGTTAGTTTGTAACTTGGTAATATTATATGCAAAAGTTTGATTTGAAAGTTCAATTTCTAGTAGTTGCCTTTGGATGAAATGTTCTTAAGGATGAGCTTACTTGGAGTTGGAGAGATAAACAATAATGGAAATTATATCTCAAGCTTCGTAACATCGGTTATTCGTTCTTCTTTCACCTTATGTTCGAGGACGAACATGATTTTTAGTGGTGGATAATGTAATGACCCGAAAGGTCATTTTTTTTTAAAAAAAATAAATTGATTATTCTTTTAACTTGAGTTAATTAATTAATGAGTAATTGTAGATAATTGACTTAATTGATAATTAATGGGCTAAAGTGATAATTTATTTAACACCTTATAATATTTGATCCATATTTATCAAAAATAAGTTACTAGGGTTTGTCACATATAATACATAATTATTTTAATCAGATAAAATAAAGAATTAATTTAGAAAAAAAAAAGGAGGCGGAAACTTATCTAGGCGGATGAACGGGAGGAAAAAGAACGGCCAAGCTTCATGTTTCAGGTAGGTACACTGCCTTTAAACAATGAATTGAGTATGCATAAAGGTGACATTTTGTTATTTTATTATTACTATATGTTAGAGGTAACAATTTAGTTTTCAAATTTAGTTAAGATAGTTATTCCTATTGGTGGGTGTGTCATGTTGGTGGATTAATGTGAAGAAGACTTTTAACGGCTAAGGTGTTTGGTAGGTATAGAATGAAGCAGGTTATAATTTGGTTTGTTGATGAATGACGTCAGAATATTGGTCAGAGGGAAGTATGGTTTGGTAGGATATAATATGTTAGTAATAATTCAATAATTATTATCAAATTATAGCATAATAATTAGAAGGATAGGATGGAGAAAAGGATTTTGAGATTTACTTGCGTCTATTTAAATGGTGAAAGTTTTGGTTTTTCCGTAACCGGAAAAGGTATGTTCATAATTTGGGTTTTTAGTGTTTTTCCAATTTAATCTTATAATTATCATATTATGATTCAATTTTTGATATATTAGGATAGATCATTGAATATAAAGAGTAATTTATTATATGAATACCACTAGAATTATGATATGGAGAAGTTGGAACGTTATCCTAAACTCGAAATTTGACAATAGGAGGGTTACATATTAATTGACATCAAGAATTACAAACTTGATTATAAATTTGGGGTGTATTTTTAGGTCAAGGTTAAACACATAAAAGTGTGAGTGTTGTTAGTTCTGAAACCTTATTGTGAATATATACTTGAATAGATTCCATTGGTTCAGAAGCTCAACGGAAAAGGAAGACTCAAGTCACAGAGTGATTGTTCAACTATTTGAGGCAAGTGGATTTCTAAACTCTTGTTAAGTGTATGAAATGCGTGTATGTCCTTGTGGTATATGTTGGGAGTGACGGGATTGGTGATGGGTTGACTTGTCCACATTGATTAATTCTAATGATGAAAAGAATGGGGATAACAAAAAGGCAATGTGATTAATTGTTATGTGTGTTGTGTTGAGAAAGGGTTGAAGGCTTGTTGAATTATTGTTGATGTAACTTCATGTTTGTGTGGTTGTGAACTGTGTGATGTTATGAAAATGGTCATCTCCTCATTTTTTGTATGAACTTATCATCTGCATTATTCTGAGGCATTGGTTGTGACAAGTGTTATGTGCATTGAGAAAGAATGGGTACTTAAGAGGATGTACCATTTCGAGGGACGTATCGCGCGCCGCGATGGATACTATATTTCGAGGGACGTATCGCGCGCCGCGATGGTTACTATTATCGAGGGTCGTGTCGTGCGCCGCGACAGATGCATGGACAGATATGTCCCCCATGGGTCCCGGACTGAGAGACAGCGGGTGTGTATCATTAGGTCAGACATGCATCATTATACTTGACATTGCATTCCATTGCATTGCACATACTTATCATTAGTGAACTTGATATCGTGTTTTGCTGATCTTCTGATTGCCTTTCTGCGGAACTTGTGATTGATCAATATTGAGCTTGTTATTGCGGATATGTAATTTGTTGAAGTATTGTTGTTGAGGATATGTAATTTGTCGAAGTGTTGTTGTTGAGGATATGTAATTTGTCTAAGTGTTGTTGTTGAGCTACGTGCTATGTAAACTTTGAGCTGTTAGGTTGGGTTGATTTTAATGCAGGTTGTAGTTGTGGAGGTTTGGTTGGGGGTGGTAGGAGTACCCGTATTTTATCCCCTTAGCTTGTGTTTAGACGTTTTACTTGCTGGGTACCGTGTGGTTTGGTACTCAACCCTTGCTACTACAAATTTTTTTGTAGGTTACTAGCCCGGACTTTGTGATATTTCCCTTCTCCTTGTCCGAGGTTTCTTGGAGATTTGTCAGGTAGCTGTTTCCATCGCAGCAGACTTTCTTCTCCTTAATTATGATCTTGTTCTATTCTAGAAACAAGTTCATTTGAGACTTGAGTTTTTCTTTTTAATCATTTGTAATACTTTAGAGGCTTGTACACGTGACTACCAGGTTTTGGGGGTATAATGTAAGTTGATAGTAAATTTTCCGCATTTTTATTGTAATGGTTGAGTTTAAGGCTGACTTGTCTTGATGGGATAAGACGAGTGCCATCACGTCCATTTTTGGGTCGTGACAGGGGGGTCTCTCTTTCCAATCCTTTTAACAACTAATAAAAGTATTTTTATATTTAAACACTTTTATTTTTGTTTCTTCCACCAATGAGAGAGAAATATCTTTTCTTAAAGTATAGATTCTTTTCCAATTCCTCTTTTCATCTTCCTTCCATTTCCCATTAACTCTTACTATACCCAACAATCCCCTACATTAATGGAGAATGATCATAACATAAAGAAATGCACAAACGAGTGTGTACTTTACAAACAAGGATCAATTGCATCTGGATAAGTAGGTTTCCACTTAGACTTTTCGTAGAGAACATATGTCGAGTATACTTGGTCAATTGATAGATGCGATATCTTCAAACCGTCGAGCTTTAGTGTATACCTAGACAATCATATGCCACACAAATTTTCATAGGTAACTAATTTTTTCCTTTAATTTCCCGAAACAGAATTACAAATCAAGCAAGCTACCACAACCAACTTAGTCTAATTTATAGCACCACCCTAACCAATTGCTATCTACCAGACTCCTCATCAATGTCTACAGAAAACTAAGACTTTACAAACCATGATTGTACTACATCCTTTGCCCCCAATGGTGCTCTAATATTACAAGCATAAGCAATATTTCTAGTCAATCTACTCGCATCCACAACCTGTTGTTCAAAAATCCTGACATTCCTTTCTATCCATAAGGCAGACAAAGTTTCAGCAAATACCAATTTAAAAATTTGGGCTTTTTGAATCTTCCCTCGGGAATTCTTGAGTATCCACTGATAATGGTGATACCAATCTCGTTCAATATTTTCTTGTCTTTGCATCCAATCTAATATTCTACTTCATAGTTGCCTCACAGATGGACATTTGACAAATAAATGTTCTCTTGTTTCATTTTCATGCTGGCAGAATATACACAAAGGATCGACATTACCCCATTTAACAAGCCTATCTTTTGTGAGAAGTTTAGCCTGAACTAATAGCCACATAGTGAATATAGCTTTAGGCCTAGCAGAATTTGCAAACATCAAACATTTCCATAAGACTATGGTCCTTTCCCCAATCAATCCAAGATAAATTTGCTTTAGAATACCATGTCGTTTTTTAACCAAATATTGTACTTGATTCCATTGAGTCCTAGTATTCAATATTTTCGTTGTAATTTGACATGCTTAAGATGGAATGAACATAACTTGCACTTGTTGCTCCTTTATATAGCAAGTGTATATCCACAACTTATCTTCCTTATGTGTAAGATCCCAAAAAACTTTGATTTGAATAACTTTATTCCATAAATGTAGATTTATGATATTCAACCCTCCTGCAGATTTACGCAAAATTTTTTTATCCTAAGCTACTAGAGCTATTTTAGTGATAGTACTTATTCCATACCAAACATAGCTTATACAATAGTCCTCAATAGTCTTTACTACCTCTGTGGGGAGCAAGAACAACTGAGCCCAATAAGTTTATATAACAAATATCACTGTTTGGACCAACTATATTCTACCTGCATAAGAAAATTTCATTGTTGTCTCTTTTCACAATTTTTTCAATAAGTGGTTGCCACTAGATCAAAGTAACCATCCTAGTTGATAAACAGCAGGGAGAAGGATGTGTTTCAAACTTCACACATTAGAAAAAGGCAATTCTTCCTTCCATCAAAGAAAAAAATGTTAATGGTCGACTATCATTCTTGATACAAAACACATATTTGTGGTCTGTCTTCCAAATCCATTGAAGCACATGAATCATTGACAATTATTATATTTCTATCATAGGTGTTGTGGCATCGGTTTTTGGCCTTTAAAGTTTAAATCTTAAAGAAGCAAAATCTCTTTCTTGAGACTTCTAGGTTGAACAAGTTCATGAATACTGATTATTGCTTTCTCGACATGCACTTGCAGCTCGTGAAAATAAGAGTGATTCTAAACTCTCATTTCCACTAGTTGCAGACAAACATAGAGGCTGTATTCTAGTTGATTACCTCTCTCTCTCTCTCTCTCTCTATACATACATATATATATATATATATATATATATATATATATATATAACTTCTATTACATTTACCACGGTAATTTTTGTCAAAAGAATTCCCACTTTTAATAATATACAATGATTAATTATAGTAATCTAATTATAAAACCTCTCTATTAGTAGACAACTATCAACCTATACCATTTCCGCCTTTTGTGGAGCTATCCAATAAAGTCCTTGGAAA
Organism: Solanum pennellii; assembly: GCF_001406875.1. NCBI lineage: Eukaryota > Viridiplantae > Streptophyta > Magnoliopsida > Solanales > Solanaceae > Solanum > Solanum pennellii. The sequence continues at coordinate 42,033,595 of NC_028642.1, read as the reverse complement.
TAATATTTTTTTTAAATCAATTTTTGCAATTTACTTTCATGGATGAGCGCATGCATAACTTGAATAGAATGGTTCTAATATACTGTCTTGCAATCATTGTAAGAGAAATTACATCAAATACTAATCACTAAAGAAATGCAATCTTCCATACAATAGTATTTTGAAGAATGAAAGATTGCAGTTTTTTAGAGATAAGAAATTGATGTAGTTTTTCTTACAAGTACCAACATAGCATTACATAACCATCATATGCATGTCACACATGCACTCATGCATGAAACCTAACTTGAAAAAATTGATAAAAAAAACATTACTTCCTGAGGAATCTATTGGATAGCTCCACAAAAAGTGAAAGACATACTAATTGTTTTGGTTGGGGTAATAACTAACCTTCTATACTCTACAACATCTTCCAGCTATCCATTTCATTCGAGAAGGTTGAGATAATTTAATAATATTTTTGGATGCATTCTAAATTATGAATAACATCATCAACATGCCTTCTGTAAAAAATATGTGCTTCAATGCAACTAAATTAATCCAACAAATGAATTTAGTAGTCATATGATGTTGATAGTTAACTATGCCCCTATAAAATGAAAGTTTGCATGTTTTGAGAACTCATTGTAGAAGGAAGTGATTGCTGTAAAATATGAAATGAGAGATAAATGGATGACAACAAAGGTGACCTCTCCCTATGGGTCTACTGTGTGGACATATATCAGTGATCTATGGGATTTGGTGTTAGAAAGATCATACTTTAATGTGGAAAATGACATAAAAGTGGCGTTTTAAATGGACAAATGGTGAGGTCAGGTCCCATTAAGCCTAAGGTTTCGTGACCTCTACGACCTATGTGAAATGAAACAAGCAACTGTAGTCAAATTATGGAATGACCAGGGGTGAAATTTGCACTTCAGGAGAAACTTAAATAATTGGGAGATGCGCAGAATAACTGAATTTTTGGTTACCCTAGCACAATTTAGGAACTTGTCTGAGGAAGAGGACTCAATGGTATGAAATGTGGGGAGCAAAGGGTATTCCATAGTAAATTCAACATATGAAGATCTTAACACAGTTGACACATAAGATCCTGAATAAAAGAGGCATTCACCTGTGTTTCAGGTGATTTTTGTGTGAAGAGCAAGGTGAGACAGTCAAAAATCTCTTCTTACACTGCAAGTGGACAACCCAGTTATGACAAATGTTCACCAATATGAGAGAGACTAAATGGGTGAAACCAGGAAGGATCAAAGAGGTTTTGAAGTGCTGGAATAGAGATGAAAATGCAGGAAGAAAGGAGGAGAGATGGAAGATTGTCCCATCTTGTATATGGCGAACAATATGGCTAGAGAGGAACCAAAGATGTCATGAAGGAAAGCAGAGCAACTTACACAGATTTAAGCTTAACTTTTTAGCTCTGTATTATTTTTGGTGTAAACTAGTAGCCTTAGATAGCTCAAAAGTAATCATCACAAGACTGGCTATAACTTGGTAGGGATAGGATCCTATGTAACTACAACACTTTTGGAGGGGAACTACACTTTTGAAGTAGTATGCCTATGGATAAATTTAAGGATAAATATAGACTAACTGTTACATTTCTAAAAAAAAAAAGTAAGGTCAAAGTTAGTATGGTCCATAATCTTATTTTTTGAAGTAGAAAGCTTGGACTATCAAAGATATCCATCTATACTATACCACAAAATAGGACATGATTATTCAATAAACTATATGAAAGCCTAATCATACTAAATCAGATTTGCGATCAAGTCTCTTTTTAGTAGAATGACCTGGATTGGATGAAAATAAATTATGTAAATTATTGGTTAATCTAGACAACGTACAAAACTCCTAACATCAATTTCAGTCTCAAAAAATTTCAACTAGATGACAACAAAATAAGAAAATCACTACTCAACACATGAAGTTTAACAATATAAGAAATATGGAAGCTGCCAGCACCTCGTATAACATATATAAATACACCTATATTTCAAATAGGAAATTATCACATGTTCAACTAAAATTAACATATGTTATGTTAAATAGGTGTCAAATTTATGGTAAACAACATTCTTCCAGCCTCTTTCACATTTAAAAGTTCATAATTCAATTTTGGTGTTAATGCTAAATGTAAAATACCTTTTCAAGAATTGAAGCATGAGTTGAGCCAGAGTTTGGAGGCCTTACTATCACTATTCTAGCAAAACATCTAAGTAAACAAGACTTCTTTTTTTCGAACACTATGCATTATCTATTGTTTCTTTGAAATTTTGATGATTACGAAGTTCAACCTGTTAAAAAGAGATTATGTAAACATGTACAAATTGTTAGGTTGTGGAGCCTGTTTAATATATATATAACCAAAAATATTCTCTATTTTAGGCTTTACTATTTATTCTCTATTTATTCTCTGTAACCAAAAATACTCTGATTTATTAATATAAATATACCTCACCACCGTGGAAGTTTACTCACGGGGTGTTACCACGAAATATTGGGTTTTCTCTTTCTCTCTCTAGATCTCTCATCTCTTTCTCTTGAAAGTTCTTGTGTTCTTCATTCATCAAGTGTGTGTGCGTGAATTTGATCCTAACAACTGGTATCAGAGCTAAGGAGATTCAACACGATCACTGAAGATGGATAGTTCAAAGCTTGGAATCGAGAAGTTTGATGGATCCGATTTCAGTTTTTGGAAGATGCAGATCGAAGATTATCTGTACTAGAAAGATCTTCACGAACCGTTGACCGGGGTGAAGCCGGAATCCATGACGAAGGAGAAGTGGAACCTTAAGGATCGCCAGGCTCTAGGGTTGATCCGGTTGACTTTGTCAAGAAACGTGGCGTTCAACATCGTGAAGGAGAAGACTACGTC
>NC_028642.1:41970844-42027277 GCF_001406875.1 Solanum pennellii | reverse complement strand
GCAGACATGTTGACGAAATGTGTTGATGTTGGGAAACTGAGGTTATGTAAAACCTCGGTTGGTCTTCTGTAGTTGTTGCTATAGATGTTGCGGTGCGGCAAAGATGTTGATGATGAAGAGATTTTTTTTTGAGAATGTATTTTTTGGATGACTAAGTCAGTCTCCAAGTGGAAGAATTGTTAGGTTGTGGAGCCTGATTAATATATATAATTGTTTACGCGGTTTAACCTCCGCGGTGAGGTTGCCATGGGGTTATGGGGGGCGGGAGCCCCCCATCCGAAGGCGGGGTTGGGGGCAGCGCCCCGACCTAAATTTTAGGCTTTACTATTTATTCTCTATTTATTCTCTGTAACCAAAAATACTCTAATTTATTAATATAAATATACCTCACCGCCGTGGAAGTTTACTCACGGGGTGTTACCACGAAATATTGGGTTTTCTCTTTCTCTCTCTAGATCTCTCATCTCTTTCTCTTGAAAGTTCTTGTGTTCTTCATTCATCAAGTGTGTGTGCGTGAATTCGATCCTAACACAAATATAAGAACTTTATATGTAGAAAGAGGTTTAAATGGAAGCTATATGAATATGCTAGGTGATGAAATCCATAGAATCTTACTGTCCTTGCCAAATAATGAATTATCCATTATTTCTTTGGAATTTTGATGATTACGAAGTTCAACCTATTAAAAAGAGATTTTGTAAACAACATGTACAAACACAAGAACATTATATATAGAAAAATATTTAAATGAAAGCTATCTAAATATGTTAGGTGATGAAATCCATAAAATCTTACTGTAGGATCCCCTTGCCAAATAATGAGTTTAATGTTGGATCCTACTGCGTCAAGCAATGAGGACAACAATTTCTTCTTACTGATTTAAATTTCTAAAACTTTAAAATTTTGCAAATTCCCGAATTATCATCATCATAATGAGAATTTATATATCGCAATTAGCATATTGGTTCAATAAAGAATTTTTTTTGACTCTTTATAAAAATAGAAAAATGAGAATGGAATATTCTACCTATAAGTACAAATTTCTTCTATCTTTTTTATTTTTAGTGAAGGGGTGACAAGCATGAGATGAGAGAAAATCACAACTTCAGTTTGTGATTCAGAAGTTGGTATAGATATGCAAAGAATCCTAAATCAAGAAAATAAACTAATGGAGCATTAAAGTGAATCCATACATGATCATGTACCTATGATCATGGTGACACTTAATTAAAATAAAACAGACCATGAATATCAGAACTCAAACATATAATCAAGCATTCAAGTAAGAGGCAACAATTGTTTAGACTAGAAAATATTAATGATCAGATGACTAGACTCTCCAGAGGGACATATTGATCTTAGCTATTAATCTAGGCTCAAATGAGATCGTTATAAATTAAAGACCTCACATATTTCTAACCAAAAGAAAGGAGACGCGGGATGGGAAAAAACTATAATTACAGCAACTAAAACTCAAACCAAACAAGTACGAATGATTTCAAATATATAAGTAGCGACTATAACTAAACAAACTTATACAAGATAGGAGAATCAAGAAGAATTTTCAAACATCAAGATGAGTTATCAATATTCGGAACTAAAATACTAAACAAAACAGTCAGACCTTGTGTTTTAACATCATTAGTAAGATGGAACTAAAAGACATAAAAATCTGAAACAACAAACACGCTAGGACAAGGAAACACGAACTATAACAACATTTAGCCATGAAAAACTCAGAAATAAGTAATAACAAAATGTAAGAAATGAATGTAGATAATAAACTCAAGCCCTTAAAACTTATACAAAGAATTATAAACAAGTACTTCGATCGTTAAGACACAAATGAATCAACAAAAGAAACATGTTTCGAGCACCTATAAGATTTTTTGAAGAGAAACATTCTTAAAGGATAAACAAAAAAATTAGCTATTGGAAATAATATTAGGTGGCTAATGAGTCAATCACTAAATTTCATATGAACAAAGCCAAGCACGAATCGTAATAAGACTTACGAATACTAAACAGAAACTACTACAGATATAGCCATGATACAAACAAGTGTTGTGAAAGGCAATAACCTCGTCGCAAATGGCGAGAGGTGAGGTGAGGCTTCATTGCCTTTTAACTGTCTGAGGCAATACTCAAAAGTCGAGAAAAGTGTCGCCTTACGTACTTTATTTTAAAAGATGATCACTTTATGATTTTAAAAGTGAAAAAGTAATTTTAGGATTTTCAACTATACTCCTCGAATACTCAGCCATACTTTTTCGGCGACTTCAAAATCTTGTTGCCTATTACTTGATGAGAATGTTCTTTTATGCAAGTACAAAAAATTTAACTGGACAAACTAGATGAAATACTGGTGATGGTCCAATCTATAACATGGTCAGATACATACCTAATGATTTATTGAGAAGCCAACCAAGCGATGAACGATCAATTGTTCAGAAATTACAACAAATGTTGAAGTAGATGTTTCCGGCTTGCAACACTTGATTGTCGAAACACATTTTACTTTTTTTTCATCAAGTACAACAATTGCAACTGGAAAAAACACCTCATTCTTTATTACAGGATAATATGCAAAGGTTATACTTAGAGCTGTAAAAATAGGCTGGCCCAACCTAACTCAATCCTATCGAGTTAGAGAGTTAAATGGATTGGGACGGGCTGACCCTTTTAATTAAAGGGCCTATGAAAAAGCAGCCCAACCCAGCCCTAAGAGGGACACAGATTGGGACGGGTTGACCCTCTAACTAAAAAATGGATAGTATTTTCCACTTAGAAAGAATACGAAAGTTGATGAATTACACATGCTTCAGTGAATATTTACAAAAAAATGCATAATACCCAAGATACAACATTCATAAGTGAATATTTACAAAACAAATACATAATACCCAAGATACAACATTCATAAGTTTCATCCGAGCAAAAAATATTACATGATCACTATTTTCATAAACATGACAATAACGGAGAAGAGAAAAATTAGGCATAAAAATAAAAGTAAAAGAGGTCAAAGATTCGTAGTTATAATGGAGTAATGAACTTGGGCTAATACGAAATTTTAGTGGGCTAATGACCCTAAATGTAAAAAGTATAGTCTTGATTTTATATTGATATTTTAAAAATATTTATCCGCAAAATCTTAACAAGTAAAATACTACTTGAAATAAATATAATAAATATTTTTAAAATTTTATCCTACGGGCTGGGCTCCGAGGCTTGCGGGTTGGGCCTACGAGGCCAGTGGGCCAAATGAGGTTGAGCTAAACAATTTGAGCCCAACCCATTTAATTAAAAGGTTGGGTTGGGCCAGCCTTGCGGGCTAAGCCCATTTCGACAACTCTAGGGTATACTCACTTTTGATTTCACACCTCTTGTATTTTGAGAAACTTTGAAGGCTTTAACACAAGGTCCTTCAATATCTTGCAATTTTCTCACTAAAAAGTAGAAAAATTCACTGAGTTAAGCACTCAATAAAGCACTATTGTAACGAAACAGAATTGTATTGAAATGAAGAAATATAACTACATGCACTAATTTTGCAACAAAACTAAGGGAAAAAATGTTCTCTTGCAACAAAATTAAGGGAAAAAATGTTCTCCTGCATCTTTGCAGTACGAGTTGAATTATCTTTAAAAGCTAATTTTGTTGCTTTCTCTTGCCATTTGAGAAGAATATAATAGAGATTCTAAATAAATAATTATCTCAGGAAAATATACAATTAGCAAATGAATTATCTTCTAAAAATTAACAGACACGCCTGCACTTTTCAAAATCTAGTGGCTATTGAATTGTGAATGAGCTGTGAAATTTCAAAAAACATACAGAGGAAACAGTCCATTTTAAAAGGGTCAGCCCATGCCAACCCACTTAACTTTCTAACCCATTAGGGTTGGGATGAGCCAACTCATTTTAACAGCTCTAGCTGAGAGACATATGAATCAACAAAAGAAACATGTTTCAAACACCTTCGAGATTTTTAAGAGATGCATTCTTAAAGGATAAACAAAGAAATTAGTTATTGTAAACATATTAGATGGATAATAAGTCAACCATAAATTCCATATGAACAAAACCAAGCACGAATCGTAATAAGACTTACGAACACTAAAAAGAAACTACAACAAATTTAGCCATGGTGCAGAGAATAGAACGCAAAACACGATAAAAACTAGGTAACTGGGAAGAGATTACCTTCTCTAGAGCAGCAATACTAGGACGACGAGAAGATCGATTCCACCACTGTGAGGTTCACTCGAATAAGTAGAGGATTATTGAATGATGCATATTATTTTTGAAATTTGAAAATAATTTTTGTGTTATATAGTCTTCTTTTATGTTATATATCATATTTACGTAGATGTATGTTTTAATCCATGTTATAATTTTTTTTTGACTTTTCAAAATCTCTACATGCACAAATAATTAATATAATTATATTACTAGATAAATGTAATTACACTGAATATGTTATGATGTTGTAATTCAACATGTAGTCATATATATTAATATATTATATTTGATGATCAAAATTCATTCAAGCATCCACAAAATAGTCACGATGAATCTCAATCAGCTTGGAGAAAAAACTACCATCATTTTCAAACCATTACACAATAAAATATAAAACATCATAAATAATTTATTTATATAAGAGAAAAGACATAAAGACACCATCAATGTTGTCCCATATTTGCATAACGACACCTTAACTTTCAAGTGTCCTATCACCCCACCAAACTATTTAATATCTTTGTAAATGGGTGATTTTGACCCGTTCCCTCATCTATGTAGTGGTGTGTGTTGCTTACTCCTATGATATAATTCAACCCGACCCGACCCGACCCTATTCTTTGAAGAGAAGTCTTCTTCTCCTTTCCTTTTTTTCTCCTTTTGGCATGTACCTTCAAGAAATTTTCATTAATATTTATTTTTACCTGTCAATAATTGAGAATGTATTAAAAAAATATTGTGAGGTATAAAGGAATCTGAATGTCCGCCTTCAAAATCATGAGATTCGGTGTAAAGTACTTTTCTTATGGCATGCTCCGATTGATGAATCTTTTTATGTCATAATCTAAGGCCAATATTCTTGATGAATCTTTTTATGTCATAATCTTTTTCCTAATTTTTGGGCTTTGATTGTTAAATTTTGAGATTATTATACTCCTTTATTTGGTAGTAAGGCAGTAATATGATAATTTCCATCATTTGGTAGTTTCATATGTAGTGTATTGTTAATGGTTTCTGCCAAGGAAATTCTAAATTTGGATCAATAGTTTTTTTGCATTAGGAATGAATGAACATTGATTTAATATGTTTGTAGTGAAAGCTATGCAGGTGGAATTAGATTATTTTGGTTTAAATTTGGGGAAGATGACATAAATTGATTTAACAATTAATAATAAAGAAAAATAATGACACATGGCGCTTTTAAATTGGTCCATGGCAGTGAATATACTGCCTGACGCGCCTGATGTGCGTGGTAACAACCCAGACTAGGGAATGGATCAAAATGACCCATTTACAAAGATATTAAATAGTTTTGTGGGGTGATAGGACACTTTGAAAGTTAAGGTGTCTTTATGCAAATACGGGTCAACATCGATGGTGTCTTTATGTCTTTTCTCTTTATATAACTTGAAATTTATAACAACAATTCCATCAAACACGGTAAATAAATGAATACACCACATCATTGTCTTAAACATTTTTTGTTCTAACGTCCTTGATTACCTCACAGTAGTAATTAGTCTCCAAAGCTTTCAATTTTTCCTTCAAGTCGTTTATTTCAATCCTAACCACATTCAATGAGTCTATCAAAATATCCATTTTCAAAGTATTCACTTTGAATTCAACTTTTAAATCATTTATTTGGATCAAAGTATTGTCTGAATTATTGTCATCCCACACTAAAAAATCACAATTTTCACCCTGCTCAACAACAAATCGAAAATACTTTAGATGATCATTACTAAATCATAGGAATTGAAACTTCAATAAACATACCTTAGGTTTAGGACACTTGTAAAATTTTCTTTCGGGGTTCAATAAAGTCTTTGAAGTGAAACAACGAACACCTTCATCGTAGTAACAATTTTTCACCAAATTACTAATAGAATCACAGATAACTTCAGACATGGTATAACTGAAAAGGAAAACAACAATTTGTAATTTTTTAACCTAAATCACTATTTTTTTTTTACTTAAAAACTCAAAGTCCTCTTATATTTTAAACCTAAATCACAAATTTTCAATTCAAAAACACAAATTCCTCTTCTATTTTTAAACTTAAATTAACAAATTTTCAATTCAAAAACACAAAGTCAAGAATCGAAAGATGAACCTGCAAGAATCAAAATCCTAGTTGTGGTGAAGTTGAACGGCAGCAGCGATGAGCAACAGATTACTTAAAAAGCTGGTTTGAAGCTGAAGAGAAGGATGAGAGGAATTTGAAGGGAAAAAAGACACACATTTGTGATTTTTACAGTTGTGTTTGTTTCAATTATGAACACCTCTTGGTTTCATGAGTGTATAAAGAATAGAATTTTGATAAAAAATTCTATTTGGAGTGGCTTAGACTTCATACTCACATACGTGAGTTCTAACCGTGTCATCTCGTAGATAAACAAACTATTTGGTCAAACCTCCCAAACTTAGTAAATCATTGAAAACATTAAGCTTTATTAACTTCATTAACATTGTTTCTGAACATTATCTTCATCATGATAATGGATTGAGTTGATTGACAATGTCAAACCATCAGTCAAAATTTTATTTTTCTCCTTGAATCTAGCTCTTGGAATCTCTAGTCTGCTAGATAGAGCTACCGCCATTATGACTTGTCATAAGCCGTGAACACATTCCCTTAGATGATCTTTCAATTGCCTCTCTTACTAGACCTTTCGTTAGTGAATCTGACACATTATTGCTTGACTTCATATAGTCAATTGTTATAATTTCACTAGAGAGTAGTTGTCTTACGGTGTTATTTCTCCATCGTATATGACAAGACTTTCTATTGTACATGACGCTCTCTAACCTATCTATAGTTGTTTGACTATCACAATGTATGCAAATAGGTCCCACATGGTTGGGCCATAATGAAATATCCTCTAAGAAATCTAAATCTATTCAGCTTCTTCACCGGCCTTATCTAAAGAAATAAATTCAGATTCCATTGTGGAGTGCGCGATACATGTCTGTCTGGATGATTTCCAAGAGATTGCTCCTCCACCAAGTGTAAACACATAACCACTTGTAGATTTTACTTCATTTGACCCGGTGATTCAATTTCCATCACTATATCCTTCAATAACACCAGGATATTTATCACAATGCAAAACATAGTATTATGTATGTTTCAGATACCCCGACACATATTTCATTGCCATCCAGTGAGTTTGATTAGGATTACTAGTGAACCGACTCAATTTTCTAATATCACATGCTATATCTAGTCACGTACAATTCAAAATACAGATCAAACTTCCCAACACTCTGGCATATTCCAATTGAGAGTAACTTTCACCTTCATTCTTTTAAAATGTAAAGCTTAAATCAATTTGAGTTTCGACAACATTGAAATTTAAGTACTTGAACTTATCCAATACTCTTTCAATATAATAAGATTGAGATAATTCTAGTCCCTAAGGAGTTTTGAGAATCCTGATCCCTAAGATCAAATCAGAAGCTCCTAAATCCTTTATATCGGACTTGTTGGACAACATGCACTTAGTAGCATTTATATCGTCAAACAATGAATTTCTAATTTGGAACATTTTCAATGTACATACACTTATCACATTTGTTAATTTTGAATCCATTTTCCAACATTTTTTGGTCTAATTTAGTATGTCATTATTTGGATGCTTGCTTGAACCCATTAAGTGACTTCACAAGCCTGCACACTTTCTGTTCTTTACCAGGAACCACATACTTTTCAGGCGTCTTCCTCCAATTCTCCATTTAAGAAGGTTGTCTCTACATCCATTTAGTGGATTTTAAGATCATGCAATGCTTCTAATACTATTAACATCCTAATTGATGTTATCCTTGTGACCGGAGATTATGTATCAAAGTAGTCCAGACCTTTCTTTTGTTTGTATCCTTTGACTCTAAGTCTAGCATTATATTTGTCAATAGTCCCATCAACTTTCATTTTAGTTTTAAAGATCCACTTTGATCCTAAAGTTTATTTCTTGGAGGAAGATCAGCCAATTCCCAAGTATGGTTACTTAAAATTGTTTCGATCTCACTGTTGATTGATTCTTTTCAATAAATTGACTCAGACAAACACATAGCGTGTTTAAATGTTTGAGGCTCATTTACAAGTAAGAATTCCACATAATCTAGTCCAAAAGAAGTGTATTTTCATTGGCAATTATTACGCCTAGGATCCTCATTACGTAGTGTATTTTTCATTTATTCTTCCTGTGGCCGTTTAGGTGTTGCACTTATCGACTCATATTCAGTTTTATATGAATAAATGTGTTCAAATAACTCAACTTTATCTGACTCAGTTACCATATTTATATCTATTTTAGGATTATCAGATTTGTGCATCAAAAACCGATAGGCCTTATTGTTCACAACATATCCAATAAATACATAATCCATTATTTTGGGTCCAATTTTCACCCTCCTAGGTAAAAGAATCTCTATCTTGGATAGATACCCTCACACTTTGAAATATTTCAAGTTGGATTTCCTTTCTTTCCATAATTCATATGGGATCAATTGCGTTTTTCTATGAGGTACCCTATTGAGTATCTTGTTAGCCGTAAGGATGGCTTCCCCCAGAGGTTTTGCGTTGAACCAAAATTGATTATTAAGACATTCATCATTTCCTTTAATGTTCTATTCTTCCGTTCCGCCAAACCATTTGATTGTGGTGTATGCATGCAGTAGTTTGATGTATAATATCATATTCCAAACATATCTCTGCAAAAAAAGAAATTCGTATTCTGCACCCCTATCACTCCGAATCATTTTTATCTTTATATTTAATTAATTTTTCACTTAATTTTTGTATTGCTTAAATACATCAATTATTTCATCCTTACTATTAAGCAAATATAATAACAAAATGGAGTGCAATCATAAATAAAAGTTATAAAAGATTTTTCCCCATTAAGAGATGGTATTGACTTCATATTGCATATATTTGAGTGAATTAAGTCTAAAAATTTTGAATTGCTATCTACATACATTATATGGATATTTAACAATCTTACTTTCCACACAAATTTCACATTTTGATGTATCACATTTTAAATAGGGAGATACTTCTAATGTAATCAATTTTCCACAAGGCTTTTACATATCTCAACCGGGCATGCCATAAATCATTTGACTCCAATAAGTAAACATAAACAGAATTCTAACTAATACTGTCAACAACCATTACATTCAGTTTGAAGAGGTCTTAAGTAAGGTAGTCATTTCCTAAGAACATCTCATTCTTACTTATTACATCTTTGTCACTAACTAGGTCACACTTTAATTCATTCTTAACGAGCAGTGCAATAGAAACTAATTATTCTTAATAGTAGGAACGTGTAGAACGTTGTTCAAAGTCAACACTTAGCCGGATGTCATTTTCAACATTACTTTTCCAGTTCCTGAAATCCTTGTTGTTGTTGTGTTTTCCATGAACAAATCTTCATTAAAATCATCAAGAGTATACGTTGCAAAGGCTTCTTTTGCAGAGCAAATATGTCGAGCGGCACTCTAGTCGAGAAACCACTCCTTGAAATTTCCAACTAAGTTGCACTGTGAGATTGCACAGAGGTCATCTATATCTTTCGTCTCTTCCACGATGTTTTCTTGACTTTTGCCTTTGTCCTTGTCTTTACGAGGAGCACGATATTCAAAAGACCTGTGACTAGCCTTTTCATAGTAGTAACAGTTGCCCTTGAATTTCTTGTTGGATTGTTTTGACTTCTGTCTGTTGAACTTCGATCTCTTCTTTCCTTTGGTATGAGCTTCTTCAATAATATTAACTTCAATTATTGTTGAATTCCCACATGACTTCTTTCCGACGTCTTTTTATTTTCCTCGATCTTGAGTCGAATCACAAGATCATCAAGCTTCATTTCCTTGCGTTTCTGCTTAAATAATTTTTGAAGTTGTTCCACAAAGGAGGTAACTTCTTGATTATTGCAGCCACGTGAAAAGCTTCATTTACTACATATCCTCAACAATCATATCATGGAAAATAAGTTGAAGTTCCTGCACTTGTGATCCAATAGTTTCATTATCCGACATTTTATAGTCTAAAATTTTTGCGACCACAAACTTATTCAAGCATGCATCTTATATGTTATATTTCTTCTCAAGTGCATTCTACAATTCTTTCGAAGTTGTCATTGCACTATAGTCATTATATAAGTCATCCTCTAAAACACTTAGAATGTAGCCCTTACATAGTGTTGTGCGGAATTCGAGATAATACGAGAAAATATAAACGCGAAAAACAAAGACAACAGATTTACGTGGTGGTACAACAGTTTAGGTTGGTGCAACAATAACCACCGTAAAATTATCATTTGCCATTTCAGAATCAAATCCAGAATCTGTAATAAACAAAAAATGATACAAATGGTTCAATAAGAAATAACTTAAATTGCAAGTTTTTGTTTCCACCAAAAACACATATTAAAAAAAAATAATTTTCTGAAGATTGTTAGTCAATCTGTATTTAAAACAGTACTACTGATTACAAGAAACTTTGCAGAAATACGAAGTTACCCAAAGTTTAAACGAACCAACGAAGAAAAAAATCAATTAGTAAAAACTAAAATCTGTAAAAATCAGAATGGAAAGAAGATCAAGTCCACTGAATGAACAATGCCTCTTAAGGAAATTATTCCCCTCTAGTATCCGAGGTTTGATTTGGAATATGTCCTCCCAGGATAGAATGATCTCAATTACTAGTGTATTGATGCCCAAGACTCTGGTGTTAACGAGCCAGTCAACAATAGTAAAGTAGACGAAGAAAAATTGTGCAAAAGAAGAAGAAATTCTAAAGAGTTACTGGTATTTATAGCTAAGAGGAACTGGTTCCGAAAGTTTGCAACCTTTCAGAATCCACACACGACCATTCATGAAAGTCTGCAACCTTTCAAACGGTCATGGTTGTTCCTGAAAGTTGCAACCTTTTAGAACAATCATCTCCGATGGCGGAAAATTCAAATAAATCGGAAAAATATTTAAATAAAATGGGTAATGCGGATCTGAATCGGGTCGGAATGTTTCAGTTAATTAACTAAATAATTAAAGTGTTCCATTTACTTAAATTAATCAAATAAATAAATAACTAATACTTAAAACAAAAATTTTGTCGAGAAAATAATCTCTCTATCACTTTTCGAAGCCGACACTACAAAAAAACTATGAATTACATGGGGATTTTTCTGGGAATCCGTATGAAAATTTGCAGGAAAATAAATTTCTTGCGAATTTTCATACTAATTCCCAGGAAAATCCTCATGTAATTCAAAGTTTTTTTTATAGTGCGAGCGAGAGCCGACGACGGCGTGAGAGGGGGTCCCTCTATACAACCCTTTTAACAACTAATTGAAGTGTTTCTCGATTTAAACACTAATATTTTTCTTTCCACCACAAAAGAGGAGAAATGTCTTTTCTTAAAGCATAAGAGAATCTTTTCTAATTCATCTTTTCGTCTTCCCTCCATTTTCCATTAACTCTTGCTATACCAACATGTTTGAAAGTAGGACTCCTTACGTAACTATAGAGGTGACAAAAAAAACTCAATAAAATGGTAAAATGTATATATAATAGTGTATCGATATCAGTGTTTACAAAAATATTTTCGGGGCGAGTTTCGGAGCAGGGCGTATCAAAAATACTTCGAGACGCAAATTAAAGACGTAAAATCATATGGTGCAATTCTTACAATTTGGGGCGTAAGCCCTGAGCGTAAAATCGTACACCTAAGGAGATAATTTTTGTTTTGTTTTTGAACCTGTTTTGTTTTAAATCATATTTTTTAATTATTACGTGTAATGATAAATAGTAAGTATACTATCTTTTTATTCATTATTGGTTATTGATATCTATCTCAAATAAAAGTCAAAAAATTTATTCTATATATTAATTATTTATTAAAATTTATTTTGTAAAATAAATTGAAAGTTTTACTTTTGCTAATTTTCTTACTAATAAAATTATAAAAATTAATATACATGAAACTACCCTATAGACCCGTGAGACTTACGCTCCGTGTCTCGGAGCTTACACCTTGTCCTGTAAGGCATAGAACGCCTCGCCTCACTCCCCTACCTTTTAGAAAAACTTATCGATGTTACATAAATAGTATATAATTTGGTACTGATGATGTATAGCTATATATCATAGATGTATATACATTCATATTCACCTTGTATACAATATTTTCAGACATATGTATTGTACTACTAATGGAGTTTAATAGTATAGGAAGATATGAACTAAAATTGAGTGCACATGTTAAGACATTAGAGATGAATAGGTTGAAGAAATTCAATCATCAATTTAAATAAGGGGACGCATACAATGATTGAAAAGAAGTCTCCACTTCACCCCCAATAAAGGAGGAGAAGGAAAGGGTGATGATGCTAATTGAGTGTCTCATGTTTGAATGAAAAAGAAAGGAATGATATAATAAAAGGGCTAATACTTCCATATTTCTCCTTTCTACCCCTACAAATTCATGTTTGACTATATTTACTACGTTTAAATTATATACTCATCGTAAATGTAAAGAATTTTCACACGATTAGGTCATTTTTACCGCGTAACAAGTTATTAAATTTCAAGATTATATATTCTACATTTTAAGAAAACTTAATCGTTTATATAATACATCCTTCCAAAAACTTGATAATATAAAAAATAATAATTTATAATAATATTATAGGTAGCTTAACACACTATCGTATCATGTTCGCTCATGCCAACTTATCCTTGATCATAACAATATCAAACATTTAATTTAGTGAAAGGATTTAGCAAAAAATAGAACTCCTTTTATTGCTCATTCTTTATTTAAAGCATGTTAAACTCATCATTGTGATGATATATAACTAAACATATATACATATATGTGCGTCATACTTCAATGATAGGATACGTACCTTTTTTATTCATTTTTGGCAAAAAATTATAGAAAAATCAGGCAATGTAAAGAATATATGATCTTCGATATGGAGTACTTATGTATATCATATGATACCAAGTACCGATTCTGGATAATTTACCGTAATACATGATTAATAATATAGTACTCCATATATCACATGATACCAAGTACCAATAATCTAGTGTACGTAACACAAGGTTAATAATATAATCTAGTACTATTATTACTGCCTAGCTAGTATGTATCACGAGGAGGAAAATGAATATGAATGAGCAACAATAATTGAAGCAAAATATGTTGCACAAAAAACCATATTTCTTACTTAGGGTTCCATTTTTCTGAAATGTAAAAGATTACCTTTTGGCATTTATCACAGGTATATATTAGGCTGTCAAGAATGGCCCAACTGTACTTGATAAAATGTAGATTTTGCGTTTCTCAAACAAATGTTGTCAGCAGAAAGTTGGTAAAATAGACAGCATTTATTATTTTTGAATATCTGTTTTTTTATATTTTATTTTTAATTTTTCATTCAGAATCTTATAAATTATTATATATAACAAACACAAACACCAGCAAGTGTCTAAATCACATATACGCATCACGCACTTCAAATTGTCTTTTAATGTACCTCAGACAACAATCTCAACTCATAATTATTTTTTATTATTAAAAATAATTTTTTATTAAGTTTGATCTGCTTAAATTAATCAGTCTCTTTTAAGTAATTTAATTAATTACGGTAAGTTCTTGTAATAGACACACATAATTAAGTAGCTAGAAGGCCTATGCCTTTCCCACTTTCCTGGAGACTAAATTTGAATAAACTGACATAGGGTGTACTACTTGAAAGAATAGGGATAAAATTATTCAACTTATACAAAAAAGAAGCAAACTAATTTAAAGTATATATAATACACACAATAAATAATTAAAGAGTAGCTACGGTTTTTTTATTTTTTTGAAATTTTAATTACACATGTGACATGAAAATAGAATCCTGGGCAAAATGAATGATCTTTGATCATTAATATTGATATTAATGAACTAGCCAATAATTCCTTATCGATAATTAATATAACTATCATAGCTAGCTAGGAAGATGATCGGGAAAGTTAAAATTAAAGAGAAAAAACGAAAGAGTGATGATAGTAATAATTAATAATAGCTAATTAAACTATATTATATATTTGATTAATTAGCCTTGCTCTTTGCTTTCACTCCAGTTCTTAATAGCTTCAAAAACTGCCTCTGTCACCACTTGGGCATTAATCATGGTTTCTTCATCCTACAAGAACCATTTTTTTGTCAGGAAATAACTCATTAATTATATTCTTCAAACACACATGAAAGAAATGAATTTTTTACACACTTTTTTTTGTAATAAAAAGAAAAAATTTGAATAGTAATCGTAGATGAATGAATAATTACCTCTCCACCAAATGCTTGTAAACGAAAGGTGTCGGTGCAAGAAACCCTAGCTTCAAGTACGTTAAGGCCAAGGTCTTCAAGAACTTGTAATATGGAAACAAGCAAACCAGGGCAACTTCTTTCTGAATATACATTTACTAAGAAACCTTTTTCTAGGGTTTCCACTTCAATTTGCTGGAAAACAAAATACAGAATCATCGATCGATTGATCACCTTTGAATGTTTTAAGAGTATTAGAGAGTCAAGAAAAGGAGATGAGTCAAAAACTTACTGGCCATGAAGAAGTGTTGTTGTTTGAATTAGTTTGAGGGGTAGTAGTAGTTATGTCTTGATTTAGCCTTTCCACTTTGTGTTTGAGTTCTTGAATATATTTTGATGCATCTACTATGATTGAGCTTTCACTAAGCTGCATGAAAATGCAAATTAATTAGTCACACTTTGAACTTGGGAATTGCAACAAATTAAAGAGGCAATGTAAATCTACAATTCATAGGGTCAAAATTAAAAAATTACAAATTTCACTTGTATATATATTCATCAATAATTTATCTAATACTACTAAAAAAAGGATAACAAAATGAATGTTTACATATATAGAGTTAAGAACAAATAAATGTCATGTCATGTCATGTTTAATTCTCTTTTTTACTCTCTTTGAGTTGCGGAGTAGATAAAAGAGTATATTAATTGCCACAAAAACACAAAATCAATGAAAAATTAATTTTGAAGAATCAGAGAAATTTTTGTAGCTCAGTTGATTGACTATCTGAACTTTCACCTAATCAATTAGAGTTTGATTCCCCATCTCAGAATTCTCTTTCCCTATACCCATTTTTTTTTAAAAAAAAATGTTAGAAGAATGAGAAGAGAAAGCTAAATATAAGTAGAATGGATTAGAAAATTACAGCATGAGATTTAGTGATTGATCGAAGAAGTTGCAATTTGTCATGCAATACTGAGGCTCTTTTCTGCTCCCTTGATACCATTATATTGTTGTGGAGATTTAATGTTTTTCTCTTCCTCAGCTCTAAAGCTAAGTCTCTTTAAATAAAGTATGTAATAACTAATAAGAGAGGAGGTCTTCTCTCATATCAATATCCCCTCTTTAATTTGTTTGCTTCCATGACACCTCATCCATCACAAGTTTATTTCTTATTCTCATACATTATTATCAAAAAAGATGCCCTTTGGATAAGAAACACATAAATAAATTATTCAATATCCTTCACGACAAAAATAATAAACATTAACCTACAATTACAAAGGCTATAATTCTCTCAATAAGGGTGATATTGTCTTTTTTGGACTTAAACTCGTTAAAATTTAAAACATGTCATTAGTGTATAAGGTCTATTTATGTTTTGCCAATGTGAGACTTCGTACGTGACTCTTAATTATAACATGATATTATCTGTTCCGAGTCTAAACACAAACAACTTTCATACTCAACACTAGTATATGATGTGTGCTTACATATATACCCAATATTTCTCTTATATTTTATCGATGTGAAGCATAACATAATATTAAGTATACGGTAAATTGTCGTAAGTAACTGAATATTGTTATTTGGGGGATTATTTATCATTTAGAGTTGGATGTGCAATAATCGAAATAATCAATAATACACTCCCTTGTCCAAAATTAATTGAAGTTAAGCTTCTAAAACAAAAGACTAATGTTTCACAAAATCAACAAGGTATTTAATTTTTTTCCCCTCAAATTTACCCTTGGTACATTCCTAATTTATCTACAAATTTTGTTGATAGCTACGTCAACCTACCACAAAAATATTTTAGTCAAACTTCATTTTTTAGTCCCTATGCCCAAAACTAAAATATCAATTATTTTAGATCGAAGAGAGTAATTAGCTAGGATGCCTTGTTTTATATATAGAGCTTAAATTTTTTAGCATTAACGTACATCGAAACCTTTTTTTTTCATGGTATTATGACTAATATCATAAATTAATATTCCCACGTTTGGACTATGTTGAATAAATCCCATAAATGAGAGTGAGTGTGTAATATTGGTTTTGATTATGCAATTACATAGTTTTACTACTCTTGCCACTAGTAAAACTATGTCATAAAAATATCTTCTTCAATCACTCTATATAATTCAAAATGTTAGCCAGCTATATGTTATTAAGGGTCATGTCAAATATGAAAAATGAAATTACCATGGACAAGACTTCTTTTCCAACTATATTATATTTTACATGTCAAAATTTAAAATTTCCAATCAATGAAAATATAATATAATACTACTATATATAGTACACTCAAATAATTAGTGGAAGTTAAAATTTAGAAAGAAGCATCTAGCAATGAAATGGTAATAATCCATGCATATATAGTTTAATTGTATGGAAAGTAGTGGAGGGAAAAAAAAAAATTATAGATGGATGTTTATATTTTTGTAAATTTTGGATGAATCCAAATAGTTTTCACGGGGAATTTGGAGTTCCCCCTTTACTACAGCCGTCACCTTTGTCTTCACTTCTCAGTCCTCTTTTTTTTTTCCCTCTCTTTCTACACGTGCCTTTCTTCCTCCATCACTATTTTTTTTTGTTTTTTTGAAAAATAAATATCTATCAATATATTATTTAAAATATTCCTAAATGCATGATCAATTTGCTTTTTACCTTTCTACCGTACACACTACTATTAGCAGTATCGTGACATCTCGTGATCATATAGATATATATTATGTATAGGGCTGTAGTTTGGTTAGTCTGTGAAAAGTTATGTAGGAATTTTGAATTTTGGTGGTGTACATAAATTATTTCTCATGAAATATGTAATTTCATAATGCAATCTAGTATGCAATGTATAATTGAATTTTTTTTAGTACTTCTTAAGCAAAATAACATTTTTCATACTTTTATGAGTTGGATTTTTCATTTTAATGATTTTAGTCGACATGTATTATTGATATTTATATGCTTGTTACACATTTTATGTCACAATACACACTGTTGCGAGTCAACCCATAATAAGCAAACTGATGAAAGAATCAACTAACTACAACCAAACCCAAAACCTTTTTTGAAAATCAAGTCTAAATTATGTAAACCCAAAACCTTTTTCTGAAAACAACACATATGATCCGGAAGAAACCATACCAAACTCTTAAATATCCAATTAGTGAGGCAACCTCAAACTAAACATAACTAAGTCAATAGTTCGTGTCCGAACAAATGAATATATATATATATATATATATATATATATATAGAGAGAGAGAGAGAGAGAGAGAGAGAGAGAGGGAGGGAGGGAGAGAGAAAGATGAACTTAGAATTTGAAGAGTCTGTGTGCATCAATAATATTTAAGCATTAGCAAAGTAAAATTTTCAACAACGATTAATGGATAATGTCGTTGATTAGTCATTAATAACACCATTTGATGGTCATGAGTTCATATCCCCCTATTTAACAATTTTGATGTTATAAATAAACCCTTTAACTTTGTAATAAAAAGAGTTCAAAACAATTTGTCTTTGACCAGGATCAAACGCAGGTTTGTAGGAAGGAGTTTCCTCACTTCTACCAACTGACCATGGGCAATTCTATGTTATTTAAGGTGCACTTTTTATTATACTCCTATTTCTATCGGTCTCTCTCTCTATATATATATATATAATTTTTTTTGCTTACCTATACATGTGGGTCTCCCTATGTATATAGATAAATTCCTTGAATCATGAATGACGAAGCTCACCCTTGAATTCGAATTAGATATCGCTCAACCGAGGTTTCAGATTAGCTGCTGGAAGATTCGCTGGACTCAACAACAAAATAATTATTGACCACATCAAATATGATTTTAAATATCTGATATAATTCTAAAAATCTGACAATATTCTATTTTAACTAAGCAGAATCACACCATTGATATTGTGCTAGAATCATGCTTTTTCTTATATATATTTGTATATAAATAATGGATAGCTTATCAATTGTAAAATATCGAAATACAAAATATTTTTCAACACTTTTTGGTTCATGATTTATTAATTTCTATCATGGTATCAAGAGCATAATTTTTTTTCCACAAACTATAGTTTTTGACCTTTATTGTTGTTTGATTTCTATCATCGGATATCTCTTGTCTTTCTAATGGAGTCACATTCTCATGATATTGTATGCCAAATTTGATGGAAAACATTATTCGATGTGGGAATTTCATTTTCAGATCTGTGTTTAAGGAAAAAGCTTGTTCAGAATCTTGGATGGATCAACAACTGTGCTAGATGAAGACAAGTAGAAAAAAAATTGGCACGCTAATAATGTCAGTGTCATTTTGTGGATCATCAATTGTGTACATACAGATGTTGCACTCAGTCTGCATTCATTAAACTTGGTAACAACGATGTGGAAGTATCTCAAAAAGTTGTATTATCAATGCAATCATGTTTGTGATTTTGAGTTAGACCATACTCTTCCGGAATGCAAATAGGAAGATAAAGCCACACGAAATTATTATTTGAGACTTATGGCAATCTGGTCAAAATAAGACCAAAGTTTTGAAGGAGATCATTTTTTGCACAAGCTTCAAAGAAGTTATGTTGGAAAAGAATAAGACTCGAGTTGTCCAATTTCTCATGAAATTGAGACTAGAGCTAACATTCTTAATAGAGAAACTCTTTTAGACCTCGATGTAGCTTTTGAAGAACTCATTTGTGAGCAAACACGCATCAATACTCTAGCATCCATAAATTGGTCCTACATAATTAACGCGACTATGTGTATATCAAAAGGTACTCATAAATCATATACTTAGAGCTCATTTCAAAAATCTAGACTACAATGTTTTGAGAGTGCAAAGAGTATGACGATATTGCGCTACATTGCAAGAAAATAAACATATGCAACTATGGTAAGAAGCCTATCAATATAATTATGAAGTGCAATTGACGATCAAACACGCGTCAAACCAAGCACAAAACTTATCAAACATTTTGAAGCTTATGTGATTTAAGAAAGATCACACCACCATCTTCTTTGAATCCAAAAGCATATCATCTTGCCTATGCCAGTAAGAATTTAAATAAAAATTCAAAAGTTTGGCATATAGATCGATTTCTTCTAATAATATGATAGGAGATATTCATAATTTACACTTTTTATCAACTCCATCAGAAAATTATCTAATTTTTGCAGCCAATGGTGATACATTGCATGCCTCTAAGATTGAAAAATCATCTTGCTTCCCTAATATTTTTTTGTCCCTAAACTCATTATTAATTTTATTTCGGTTGGACGATTGGCGGATCAAAATTGTCTTGTTATTTTCTTACGCCTTGATTGTGTTGTTCAGAATCTAGAGATAGGAAATGTGATCGCCAAGGATTATTAAGTTGGGAGAATGTTCCATTTTTCATGTTTGAAATACCTCGCCATGCATGTTTTATGTCTGACACTAAAGAAGGCATCACTAACTCAAAATAAATTGTGGTACTTATGACATCTTTGTCTTGGGCATCCACATGCTCAAAATTTTCTTCCATGTGCCGGGAGCTCGTATGAGAGTTGGTTTGACTGCCCTAATTATGACGGAATATTTTGGAGATGTTAATGAGCAAGACATACTTGTATTTATTGATAATATCTTTCATTTCTTCCAAGCAAGATCCGAAGTATCTGCCTTATTGAATAGAATTACTTCCACTGTGGGTTATCAACCGATCCTAAGTACCCAAAATGGGTTCTTTACAATATTTTCTTCACTTGAATAAAAAAATTATGGATTTCGCCATCAAATTTTCCTTGTGAAAATTGTGCTAAATTCAAAAGAAATAGAT
Source organism: Solanum pennellii (assembly GCF_001406875.1). Classification (NCBI taxonomy): domain Eukaryota; kingdom Viridiplantae; phylum Streptophyta; class Magnoliopsida; order Solanales; family Solanaceae; genus Solanum; species Solanum pennellii. The sequence goes on along the minus strand of NC_028642.1, from coordinate 42,006,884 downwards.
TGCATTTTTCTTGTAATACTATTTCATATAACTGTACTTTTGATTTGATTCATAGTGATATATGGTGTCTTACACCATTTCATCTATATTGATGTATTGATATTTTATCTTGTTTATTGACCACGTTTCTCGATATACATGGGTGTTTTTTTAAAAACAAAAGTGAAGTTCCTAAAGTCATATAACAATTGTGACCTATGTTGAGACTCGGTTTGATAAATGAATCAAAAAATTTCAATCTGATTCAGGTGGGGAATACATGAAGTCTGAACTCATAGATTTTTTCAAAGAGAGACATTACTTCGCAAGACTCTTGTCCTAACACACCTAAGTAAATTGGAGTTGTAGAAAGAAAAAAATAGGCATGTTGTGAAAATCACGTTAGCTCTTCTTGATACATAACATGTTCTTAAAATATTGAGTTGAAGCCATCCAAACTTCTATCTATTTAATAAATAGACACACCATCACCATTAACAAAAGATGATAGTCCATATTTATATTCTTTTTGATAAACTCCTTGATTATTCTTATTTAAAAGTTTTTTATTGTATGTGTTTTGTCCATTTGCCTAGTCATGAATGTTATAAATATTTGTTTAAGTTGTGAGGTGTGTTTTCCTAAATTATAATGATGTTCAAAAGGGCTATCTTCGTTGTGATTCTTCTAGACGATAATTGTGGGTTTCCAAACATATAATTTTCTTGGAGCATTTTGTTTACTTACCCTATCACGTCTTCAACATTATTAGCCTATATATTTTTTCTATACAAGTTTGAGAATTGACATGTACAAAATTTCTCTATCTCCCAGCGAAGACTTTAATGGAATTACTAATGATCCTGATCAATCAGATATATTTCTTATGAAGAATTCAAGTAATAGTACTTTGTCGCCAAATTCATTGATACCTATTCCACTGATTCATCTAACAACTATGATGATTCCATGGTGAACCTGTAAAGTGATCAAATAAATTATTTCATTTCATATCCCGTCACTCTGAACGTAAAAATTTTTCCCACATCGATATGAATATTATTCAGGTATATATGGTTCATTTTATACCTTATTTGCTACTTTGAATTTTTCCCAATTACTTACCAACAAGCATCAAGTCATGACTACTAGAAAAAGGCAATGAAAGAGAAAGTTTCGACTTTAGAAGAAAATTATACATGGAATTTGACATCTAAATCGACTGAAACTTCTGTTATTGAAAACAAATGAATTTAATCTGTAAAAATGAAGTCTGATGAATTGGAGAGGTAAAAAGCTCGCCTAGTATCTCAAGGATATAAACCAAAATATGGATTGAACTATGAGGAGACGTTTGCTTCTGTTGCAAAGATGACGACAATTTGTATGCTTCTCATTATTGCATCCATCAAATGCTGATAACTTCATCAAATGAATGTGAAAAATATATTTTTGCATGGTGAATTGCATGAGGTTATATACATGAAGCCTTCTCCAGGGTACAACCAAATTCAACTAGATATGATTTTTTATCTTTGAAAATCTCTTTATGCCCTCAAGCAAGCACCACTTGAATGATTTGAGAAGTTCGATATACCATTATAAATGCTTAATTTTCTCAATGGATTTCTGATTATTCATCATTCATCCGATATCCTGACAATTTTACTACTGTGTGAATGATATGATTAAAACCAGAAATAATGAGAATGAAATTGTGCCACTCATGAATCTTCTTAATGCAACTTTAAAAATGAAGGTTCTTGGCAGGTTAAAATATTTTTTGGGTTGAAGGTTGAATATTTTTTGGATGGTATCATTCTAAGATAAAGAAAGTATGCAGAAAATCTTGTCACACAAGCATGTCTAAGTGATTATAAGGTAGTGTACACACCGATGAAGATCTATGTGAAGTACAAAAATAATGATGATGACCCTTTTGCAAAATCACCCACGGAGATCAATGTGAAGTACAAAAATAATGATGATGATGATGATGACCCTTTTTGTAAAATCTCGCAATTTGAAATAGGTAGGAAGAAGCTAAGAACTGGAAATAGTCATCTTTGAAAATAATAAAAATCTGAAAATTTGTTTAAGTTAGAAAAAAGTGAGTTTTTGATCAACTTCAAACAGTCATAACGTTATTGAGTTTATGCAATTCCGAGTTCGTATGAGTGAGTGTTATGCTCTTTGGAAGTTGGATTGTCGGAATAATAAAGTCCAATTTGAATTTTTGAAGGGTAGTTTGGTCTTTTTCTTATCCTTTTATTTTAATTCATTTTTGGTAATCAAATAGGGCTCTAAGCTGAACTTATTCATTTACGCTTTTGGAAAAAGAGTTAGGATTTATAAAGAAGAGAAAAAAAGAGGAGAAAGGAGAAGAATGTTCAAGATTCGTCAAGATCGTCGAGTTTAGCTTGTGGATTTCATCGGGGGTGATCCCTATGAGGTATGTAAGTTCACACACCATTGAGTTCGTTCACCACGCGCCAAACATTTTTAATTTAACATGAATTCGTCCGAAAAGTTGTAAGTTTGAATGTTCTTGATGTGTGTTCTTGAATTTACTTTCGTTCTTGAATTGGGATGGGATTGAAGAGTTTCTTGATATTATAGATTCGATTATTAGAGTTGTTTTAGTTAGATTCTTGTGTATATGTTGTGTGTACCTAAATTTAAAGAGAATTTGAGAAAAATAGTCGAGTTTAGGCGAATTGAGACTGGAAAACGAAGAAGGAAAAAGTCAGATAAGGAATGGGTATCAGGTCCGCGACGCGGACCTGTTCTTCAGATTTGGAAAATCCTCCCCCGCATCGTGGAGTATTCACGAACCATTCTTCCTCAAAAGTTATTTTGCGACGAAATACTTTAACTCATCTTAGCGTCGCGGAGCATGTTCCCATCAATCATTTCTTGATTGTTTCTCATGATTAACTATCTAAAATCACTCTTAAACATCATGAGATCTATCCTATACAATTTCAATCCTTGAATCCATAGTTCAATTCAAGGATTAGTTAAGAGTCAAGTCAAGAGAAGCTAAGATCCAAGTTAAGAGGAGTTCTAGAGTCTTCTAAAAGTCTTTCACAAATGATAAACATTATTTTAAGACTTGAGTTTTGAGTTCAGTAAAGAGTTAAGTTGAAGTTCAATCCTTCAAAAGTATATAGGGGGACCATGTACTCACAAAGAATTTAAAATATTCACATTTATATAAGAACGGAAACTGAAATTTCCAAAGAGCCTTTGAGCTAGTTTTCATAAAAAAATAAATGCTTTCACAATTAAACAAGAGAGGAAACTGATATTTTCAAGATAGACTTTAAGCGAAGTTTTGAGAAATTATCTCAAATCACATAAAGAAGTTACATTTTTAAACATAAAGAGCTAGTATCTTTCAGGACTAGTATTGAGCACCTATATGGGGGAGAATTTAGAAAACTCCAAGCCGCCATAAACCATGTAGCCGCCACGGGTAGAAAAGAGTCATACTTTTTAGATGATTCCTATAGTGATTTTTAGCATAGACTAATGGATCCACTTAGTCGTTCAGGTTCTATACTCATGGCAAGGTATAGGTTAGCCCTGACAGCGTGAAGTAAAATGTTATATCATCACAATAGTTATTACGTGATGGTTGTCAATTAGACAAACTCTCACAGAAGTAATTGTATTTTTATATACACAGATTACTTGTATTGTAAAATACATCTCAGAGTTATATGTATCTTTGCATACACCGAGAGTTGACTTCATGTTTTAAACAACTTTTCTTTATATTGCACTTGTTTTAAACTACTTTATATATTGAAATTAGTTCAGTTATGTTGAGTCCAGTTAAGCTAAGTAAGTTCTTTCGTTTCTTTTCAAGCCTATGTTGTTTTTAGAATTTCAACTTGCATATTCGTACATTCAATGTATTGATGTCAGTTGGCTTGCATCGTCTTATGATGCAGACACATGTAATTTGGTCAGCACATAGCACATCGTTGATCCACTGAGCACTCCAGAATCAGTTGGTGAGCCTCATTGCATTACAAGGGACTCCTTTTTATTGCTTTTATATTAGTTTACTAAGTTGTCGTGGGGGTTTGTACCAACATCCATCTCAGTCTTTTTAGAGGCTTTATAGATTGTCAGTCAAATGTTAGTTCATTCGTCATTATTTTGTTATTGACTTACGTTAAGATTTTAGATGCAACTTTGGCTAAGTTAAATGTTTATTTTCAAAACATTATGAGTTCAGTTTGAGACACTTAAGTAGTTTAGCATTTTAATTCCTTTTATTTATTCTTAAAGTCTTCCGCTTAATAAGTAAGTCAGACCAAGGGTTTGCTTGGGGCCAATAATGGTTCTCGAATGCCAGTCCGCCCTTGCTGTAGGCTAGGGGTGTGACAAACTTGGTATCATAGCACAGAGTTTAAGATTCCTATGGATTCTATAAATTCATATCTGTAAAGTCCTAGTTAACTGTGTGAAGCGTGCTACATCTATAATTAAGAGCTGCAACACTTAGGAAATTTTCTCACTTCTTTCAAACTCATTTTGTGCATTAGAGTTTGATCTATAAAATTTTTCATTCTAACTAGTGTTTACGCGTGTTTCAATTAATTATGCCTCCATAAAGAGCAGTCAGAGGTCGTCTGGCTAGGAGAAATGTTGAACCACAAGAAGAAGTGGTACCTAATGCACCTAAAGTGCAACCCCAAGGAAAGGTCACCAATGCTGAGTTCCGTGAGGCTATTCGGATGTTAAACCAAGTTGTGATCAACCAGGTTGGGCATCAGAGAGGAAATCGATAGGATGTATCTGACACTTTGAGGATCCACCAGTTCTTAAGAATGAATCCTCTAAGTTTCACAGGTTCGAGCACGATTGAGGATTTTTTCAAAATTTTATTAAGGAGTTAAAAAAGGTATTTGAGGTTATGCACGTTGCCGATACTAAACTAGTTGAGTTGGATGCAAATCAACTAAAAAATTTTACTAGGACTTGGTTTGATTAGTGGTAAGAGGGTAGAGATGAGGATGCACCACATGCGAGTTGGGCTTGTTTTGAGAAGGTTTTTTTTTGGTGCGTTTCTATCTTTAAGAACTGAAATGGGCTTAGGTACGAGAGTTACTCTTACTTAAGTAGGAGTTTCTAAGCGTTCATGAGTATGGGTTGAGATTAACCCAACTATATTGTTATCCTTTGGAGATGGTTGCGGATATAAGGAGTAGAATGAGCTTGTTTGTTGTTGGGTAGTCCCGTCTATTAAGCAAAGAGGGCAGGGATGCAATGGTGGTAGGTGACATGAATATCTCAAGGTTGATGGTATATGTGCAGTAGGTTGAGGAAGAGAAGCTGAGGGATAGAGATGAGTTCAAGAATAAGAGAGCTAAGACAAAAAACAAGTCAGGACAGTAGAAGAGTAATGTCAACTGCACATCCTTCCAACATAAATAGAAGAGACTTGCTCATCACCTGCTAGTGCAACTGCACCTAAGAACAAAGGTGAGTACAATAGTCAGAATTTCAGAGTCATGCCTGCCTATTCTCAAAGTAGTAGGATGCAAAGGGATAGTAAGCCTCCTGTTTTCGCTAAGTGTGGTAGGAACCACTCAGGTACATGTTTGAGGGCTCCACAGGTTGTTTCAAGTGTGTTCAGAATGGGCATTTCATGTGCAAGTGTACAAAGAACAAGAAGGGAAATGGTAATGGGGGCAATAGAGCCCAGTCTTCTTCCCTTGCTCCACCACAGAAAGCTGCACCTAGAGGGGCTACTTTCGGTACCGGCGAGGGAACAAACCTATTATATGCCATCAATAGTCGTTAAGAGCAAGAGGATTCACCTCACTGGTTTGATCCAAGTCTTTGACTTTATTGCTTATGCTTTGCTGGATCTAAGAGAGAGTTTGTCTTTTGTATTTCCTTATGTTGCTATGTATTTTGATGTTATTCCTAAGCAACTTAGTGAACCATTCAGTGTTTCTACACCTGTTGGTGAGTCTATTCTAGCAGAGAGTGTCTATCGTGATTGTCCTGTTTTTGTCAATCACAAAAGTACCATGACCGATTTAATTGTGTTAGATATGGTGGATTTTGATGTCATTTTTGGTATAGAGTAACTTCATGCATGTTACACCTCTGTTGATTGTAAAAGTCGAGTTGTAAAGTTTCAGTTTCCTAATGAGCCACTCTTAGAGTAGAAAAGCAGTTCAATAGCGCCTATGGGTCATTTTATTTCATACCTAAAGGCAAGGAAGTCAGTTTCGAAGGTGTGTGTCTATCACTTAATCCAAGTTAATGATTCTAGTGCTGAGATACATCTTATTCAATCTGTTTCAGTAGTAAAAGATTTTCTATAAGTCTTTCCAGATGATCTACCAAGAATCCCTCCTAAGAGAGAGATAGACTTCGATATAGATTTTCTTCCAAATATTTGTCCTATATCTATTCCACCATATAGAATATCTCCAGCAGAGTTGAAAGATCTTAAAGAACAGTTGAAAGATCTTCTTGATAAGGGCTTCATTCAACCAAGTGTCTCACCTTGGAGCACTCCGATCTTATATGTGAGAAAGAAAAATGTTCCCTTAGGATGTGTATTGATTACTGTCAGTTGAACAAGGTTACCATAAAAAACAAATATCCTCTCCATATGATTGGTAATCTTTTCGATCAACTTCAGGGTGCCATCTATTTCTCTAAGATAGATCTCATATCTGGCTACCATCAGTTACGATTGAGGGAATATGATATTCAAAAAACAACATTCAGGACCCGTTATGGTCACTATGAGTTCATGGTCATGTCATTCGTTTGACCAATGCACCTGTATAGTTCATCGACCTTATAAGTAGAGTTTTCAAACCTTATTTGGATATGTTTTTTTTTTTATCATTTTCATTGATGACATATTGATCTATTCAAGGAATGAAGAAGATCATGCTAGTAATCTCAGAATAGTTCTCTAGACTTTAATAGATAGAGAGTTGTATGCCAAGTTCTCAAAGTGTTAGTTTTGGATTGAGTCTGTGGCATTTGCTAGGCCACATTGTGTTTGGAGAGAGAATTAAAGTTGCTACCTAGAAAATAGAGGTAGTGCCAAATTGGCCTAGACCTACATCTCCAACTGATATTAGGAGATTCTAGGGTTTGACAGTTATTATAGAAGATTCATAGAGGGGTTCTCATTTTTTTCATCCTCTTTGACCAAGTTAACTCAGAAGACAGTTAACTTTTAATGGTCTGATGCTTGTGAGAAAAACTTTCAGGAATTAAAAAGGAGGTTGATTGTTGCCCAATTTTGACCTACCAGAAGGTATGCAAGGCTTTGTTGTCTAATGTGATGTGTCTAGAGTTGGTTTGGATTGTGTATCAATGTGGAATGGCAAAACAATAGCTTATGCCTCCAACAGTTCAAAGTTCATGAGAAAAATTACCCAACCCATGACTTAGAGTTGGTTGCCATAGTATTTGCCTTGAATATATGACATCATTATTTGTATGGTGTGCATGTAGATGTGTTCAATGAACACAAGAGCCTTCAATATGGGTTTACCCAAAAAAGCTTAATCTCAGACAGAAGAGGTGGTTAGAGTTACTCAAGGATTATGACATGAGTATTCTTTATCACCCTGGTAAGGATTATATGGTTGATGATGCTTTAAGAAGGTTGTCTATGGGTAGTGCCGTCCATGTTGAGGAAGAAAAAAAATAGAGCTAGCGAAAGATGTGCATAGAGTTACACGCTTAGGAGTCCAAATAATGGATTCCACAGAAGAAGGAGTGGTATTGATGAATGAGGCTGAATTATCATTAGTGTCAGAAATAAAAGAGAAGTAAGACCAAGATCCCATTTTGCTTGAATTCAAGGCAAACGTTCATAAGCAAAAAGTAATGACTTTTGAATCAGGGGGGATCGTGTGTTGAGGTTTCAATATAGATTGTGTGTACCCAGAGTGGATGAATTCCAAGAGGGGATCATGGAGGAAGTTCATAGCTTCAAATATTCTATTTATCCGAGCTCCACAAAGATGTATTATGATTTAAAATAGGTTTATTGGTGGAGTAGTATGAAGAAGGACATTTCAGAGTTAGTTGCTAAGTGTCCGAATTGCCAACAAGTTAAAGTAGAGCACCAAAGGATCAGTGGTATGGCTCATAATATAGAACTTTCTAAATGGAAGTGGGAGATGATCAATATGAATTTCATCACAGGTTTACCAAGGTCTCGTAGGCAGCATGATTCGATTTGGGTGATTATGGATCGAATGACCAAATCTGCCCACTTTTTTATAGTAAAGACTACCCATTCAACAGAAGATTATTCTAGGTTATATATTCAGAAGGTGGTAAGACTTCACCTTGTTTCAATTATATCAAATAGGGTTACACAATTTACTGCACAATTTTGGAAGTCATTTAAAAAAAGGTTTGGCTTCAAAGGTGAACTTAAGTATTGTCTTTCATCCTCAGAGGCAAGCAGAACACACTATTCAACTTTAGAGTACATGTTGAGGGCTTATGTGATCGATTTCAAAGGTAATTGGGATGATCACCTACCTCTCATCAAGTTTTCTTACATAAATAGTTACCACTCTAGCATCCAAATGGCTCCTTATGAAGATCTTTATGAGAGAAGATGCAAAACTTTTATTTTATGGTTTGCAGTGGGTGAAGTAGGGTTGATAGGACCATGTTTAGTTCATCAAGCTATGGTAAAGGTAAAGGTGATTCAAGAGAGGTTGATAATGACACACAGTCATCAAAAATCCTATAGATGTTAGGAGAAGAGTTAGAGTTTGAAGTTGACGATTGGGTGTATTTAAAAGTTTTACCCATGAAGGGCGTTATGAGATTTGGCAAGAAGGGGAATCTTAGACCCGGGTATATTGGACCTTATCAAATAGCCAAGAGGATTGGCAAAGTAGCTTATGAGTTGGAGCTACCACAAGAGTTAGTAGTGGTTCATCCCGTATTTATGTCTCCATGTTGAAAAAGTGCATGGGAGATCCTTCATGATCATACCAACTGAAGATATTGAGATTAAGGATAGCTTATCTTATGAGGAGATTCCTGTTCAGATTCTAGATCATTAAGTTTGCAAGTTGAGGAAGCTACTTAGGAAGATGAGGAAGATATGATGAAGAGATATCCACATCTCTTGAAATCTGGAGAATTTCCAAATCAAGGTACTAATCCTTCCTTTATATTAATATAAAAGTTGGCATGCTGTTTTGCATTTGCTTGTGGGTGCTTGAACTGAATGTTGCATGTTACACCCTTAGACTAGTAAGAGTAGTCTTATTCGAGGATGAATGTTCCCAAGGGGGAGATATTGTAACATCTTGCAATTTGAAATAGTTATGAAGAAGCTAAGAACTGGAAATACCATCTTTAAAAACAATAAAAATGTAGGAAATTTGTTAAAGTTAGGAAAAAATGAGTTTTTGGTCAACTTCAAACGGCCATAACTTCTATCTCAAAATGATATAGAGGTACTTCTAGATATGGTAGGAAAGATCTTGGAATGATCTTCCAACACGCTAAGTTTGCACGATTATAAGTTCATATGAGTGAGTTATGCCCTTTAGAAGTTGGGTTGTTGAAATAAGGAAAGTCCAATCCGAATTTTTGAAGGGTATTTTGGCTTTTTCCTTACCTTTTTATTTTAATTCGTTTTTGATAATTAATTAGGGGTCTAATCTGAACTTAGTCAATTTACGCTCTTGGAAAAAAAATTTAGGGTTATTATAAAATAGAAAAGAAGAGGAGAAAGGATAAGAACATTTAAGATTCGTCAAGATTGTTGAGTTTAGCTTGTGGATTTCGTCGGGGGTGATCCCTATAAGGTATGTAAGTTCATTGCAATGTTGGCTTCATTCACACATGAGCCAAACATGTTTAATTCAGCATGAATTCATCCTAAAAGTTGAAAGTTTGAATGTTCTTAATGTGTGTTCTTCAATTGGGATGATATTGAAGAGTGTCTTGCGATTATAGAGTCGATTATTAGAATTGTTTCATTTAGATTCTTCTATATATGTTGTGGGGTACCTGAATCTAAAGAGAATTTGATAAAAATATTTGAGTTCAGGCGAATTGGGGATGGAAAACGAAGAAGGAAAAAGTCGGACAAGAATAGGTACCGGGTCTGCATCGCGGACGTGTTCCTCAGATTTGGAAAATCCTCTCTCGCGTTGCAGAGCGGTCCTGGAACTTTTTGCCTCAAAAGTTATTTTGCAACCAAATATTTTAATTCATATTCGCGTTGCAGAGTAGGTTCCCAGCAATGATTTCTTGATCATTTCTCATGATTAACTATCTAAAATCACTCTAAACATCATGAAATCTTTTCTATCGCAAATCTCAATCCTTGAATCCATAATTCAATTGAAGGATTAGTTAAGATTCAATTCAAAAGAATTTAAGATCCAAGTTAAGAGAAGTTCTTAGAGTGTTCCATTAATCTTTTACAAATGATTTAACTTTGTTTTAAGACTTGAGTTTTGAGTTCAGTAAAGAGTAAAGTTGAAGTTCATTCCTTCAAAAGTTTATGGGGACTATGTATTTCCAAAGAGTTTAAAATATTTTCACATTTAAATAACAACAGAAACTGAGATTTCCAAAGAGCCTTTGAGCTAGTTTTCAGAAACGAGTAAATGCTTTCACAATTAAGCAAGAAAGGAAACTAAGATTTCCAAGATAGCCTTTGAGCTAAGTTTTTGAGTAATTATCTCAAATCACTGAAAGAAGTTATGTTTTTAAACATAAAGAGCTAGTATATTTTGGGAGAAGTGTTGAGCAATGATATGGGGGGTAATTCAAAAAATTCCAAGCCGCCATAAACCATGTAGTAACCATGGTAGAGAAGGTTCATACTTTTTAGAGGATTCCTTTAGTGATTCTTAGCATAGACTAGTGGATCCACTTAGTAGTGCAAGTTCTATACTCATGGTAAGGTATAGGACAGTGCTGGCAGCGTGAGGCAAAACGGTGTATCATCACAATAGCTCTTACGTAATGGTTGTCGGTTAAAGAAACTCCTATAGAAGTAATTGTATTTTCATATACACAGTTTACTTGTATTTTTACATACATCTCAGAGTTATATGTATCTTTGCATACACCCAGAGTTGACTCTATGTTTTAAAAATCTTTTCTTTATATTGCACTTGTTTTAAATTACTTTATATTGAAATAAGTTTAGTTATGTTGTAAGTTCTTCATATTATTTTCAAGCCTATGTTGTTTTTATCATTCCAACTCGCATACTCGTACATTCAATGTACTGATGTCAGTTGGCCTGCATCGTCTTATGATGCAGACGTAGGTAACCAGGATCAGCATGCAGCGCATCATTGATCCAGTGAGCACCCCAGAGTCAGTTGGTGATCCTTCTTGCATTCAGGACTCATTTTTATTGCATTCTATTATATTAGTTTATTAGGATGTCGTGAGGTTTTCCTCGACATCCATCTCATTCATTTTAGAGGCTTCATAGATAGTTAGTGAGATGTTAGTTCATTTGTTGTTATCATGCTATTGGCTTATGTTCAAATTTGAGTTGCCACTTTGGCTAAGTTAAATATTTATTTTTAAAAACATTATGAGTTTAGTTTTAGACAATTAAGTTGTTTAGTATTTGAATTTCTTTTCTTTATGCTTAAAGTCTTCCGTTGAGTAAGTAAGTCAGGCTAAGAGTTTGCTTGGGGGCAACAATGGTTCTCGAGTCCCAGTCTCACCCAGGGTATAGGCTCAAGGCATGACACTTTTACATGATGTTCAAACTCTCACAAATCTAATGTATGATGGTTTATGTTAATTGAATCATCACTTGTCTCGTGAAAGTGCAAGAAGCAGCTAAGAATTTCAAAATCATCAAGGGAGGTAAAACATTGATCAATGCCAGTTGCTTGCTCTGAAATTGTGTGGATACGTCGATTGATGAAAAAACTTCGTAGCTCTATTGGTGGCTCCACTACATTACATGCTGACAATATTAGGGCAATACAAATAGCAACAAATTCGGTCCACTATGAGAACATAAAGCACATAGAAGTGGCATGTTATTATATTCAAGAACTTGTTGTTAATCAAGTTATTAATCATTGACATATCACGTCTCATGATCAATTGACAGACATGTTTACAAAGGTAATGACAAGGAGCAGAGACCAATTCATATTATCAAAATTGATGCTTCTTGATAAGTTGCATCAATTTGAGAGGACATATTGATCATATCAGATATAATTCTAAATATCTGATATGATTCTAAAAGATATGAAACAATATTCTACTTTAACCATGCAGAATTATACCATTGTATCCTGCTTCTACTTATGTATTTATATATATATATATAGGGATAGTTATCAATTGAAAAACATAGAAATACAAGATACTTTTAACTTTTTTTGGGTTTTTGATTTATTAACTGCTTAAAAAATCAAGTGTAGTATCAATACACAAATCACCATGTACTGATAGGATCAGGCGGTCAGTCCAACATACACAAGTAAGTAGTTCATGACTTAATAGCAACCACAAAGCAATATGCAATATAGCAACAACATCAGTCACATGACATGAAAACGACAAACAAGAACTAAACAATGCATAACATGTCTCACGTGATCATAATGCAAATATTGATCCTCTCGTGGAACCTCAAGCATATACCTAGTCTTCTCACGGAACCCAACCCAAATTATAGTATAAGACTAGGCATAGCATCCGAGTCAACCATATATAATCATATAAGGCATGAAAATCGAGCCAACCAACAAGCATAGCAAACATGTATAATCACATTATACTACATCGTGCATCAACACATAGCACAATAAACAAGACTACTTGCACCCACATGGTACAATCACAAATTCATTTCACACGCTTCATATCGTACATTACACAAATATGACGCTACAAGCAATAAACATGCACATATACATAATCCAGACGCATAACCATCACCTACCTCGAATCAAGCCTCTTGAAAATAAGCAATACAAACAACAATCAATCACAAAGAGCCTAATAATTTATCCGAATTAATAACAATTTCCAATTCTGATCAAAATGTGATTATTTTTCTCAACTTAGGGCTCCTTCCCATGATGAATTTATGCTCAAAATCCCTTAATTTTAATAAATATGATAGAAATAAAATGTGAGCTTGTGATCAACTAAGATTCAGAGTAATCCATAAACGTAATTATGAAAGCAATCACTTATACTTGTGATCGCGTACACTAGGGTGTTTGTGGAATAACAAACATTTAATGCATAATGATATTTGGAGTTCCATTCCTATTTTACCAAGGATGAAATATAAGTACTTTGTGTAATTTATTCATCATGTTCTAAAGATACATGAGATTTTTTTTTCCAATAAATTTGTCCTGAATTTTCTTGAGTTTGTTCATACACAATTTTGTAAAGTCATGAAAACATTTTATTTTAATTTTTGAAGAGAATACATTAATTAATATTGTTGAGCTTTCAAAAAGTAAAGGAATTATTTTTAGTGCACTTTTCATCATACTCCAAAACAAAATGAGCTGTAGAAAGAAAGAATCGAATCATTTTTTAAATTACATTGACTCTATTGAGTATTTCTGATATGTCAAATAAACTTTTGTCTAAAGCAGTACATACTTTTGTATACTTGATCAATAAACAAACATTCAGAGTCATTGATAATGAGATTCCATACTTCAAATGATTTCATAGTAAATCTAACTATTTTTATGTGGTTTTAATTGTGTTTGCTTTGTCCATCTTTCAGCACATGAATATCATAAATGTTTTTAAAATTCAGCATAATATTTTTTGTGGGCTACAATGACACGCAAAAATGAATATCCCTCTTATATAATGTATTTTATTGTCACTCTGAATATTTAATATTAGTTACATGAGACTTTGTTGACAAACCAACATATGGAGTTCTCACGGAAAGTAACAAGATGTATTCGATTAAATTTAAGGTAGATGGTACATTGATTGCTACAAACTTTGAAAGGTTTCTCAAGGGTAAAAATATGAGCATGGGATAGATTATGAGAAGATTTATGTATTTATTGCTAAGATCACAATTCACAATGATACGAGTATTGTTAATTGACGGCCTACAAAAAGTTGTATTTATGATTTACACCTTGGTATGTCTTGCCAAGATCAAATGCATTTTGCCATCTTTCGAAATCTCTATGGCTCAATATAAGCTTGTTGAATTTCATTTGATTAATTTCTAATTCACAATTCAAATTGCGGAATTTTCTCAAAGCTCTTAAGATTATTCCTTGTTTCTTACTACTTCTTCGATAGGTATCAATATCATAATACCTCTCATTTATGTCGATGATATCATTACCACATGAAATGATTGTAGCAAGTTCAAAAATTAATTGACTACAACGCCTTTTATCGGAGTTCAATGGTGCTATTATAACTCTTATGGTGTTGCACGTTAATACATTTTAGTGCGACTAAAATAGCAACAAACGTAGTGGAACATAAAAATACAAAACATATAAAGGTGGACTAGCATTACTCTTGGGAATTGGTTGTCAATCGTCTCATTTCTTCTCATGATCAACTTACCAATTTGTTTACAAAGGCAATGACACACACACAACATCACTATCTTATCTCCAAATTTCTACAATGTTTATCGGTTTATCATTATAAAGAGGGGGTGGGTGTTAGGAAATGCTATAATCGTATTGTTATCACAAAATATATTATTTCTTAAAGTATGACTTAATTACCGATGCTATAGTTCTAACAATATATACACCTTCATTGAATATGACCTTTAACCCTAACATCTTGTATGGTGCCACGTATACTTGTGGGGGTATCATTTATATACTCATTTGTCACAAAATTACATTCTACAATTAGATTAAAATATATTTTATATATAAACATTACGTAGTAACACTCCTTAGCTTCTTTGTAATTTAATACTTTCTTATATTTTAATATCCCTTAGTGAAACTAGTGACTATAAGTATTTCCTATTGGATAGTTGAAAGGATAGAAGGCACTTGATGTTACGTTGCATCTGTTATTCCTTTTCTTTTCAATTTGTTTATCATATTTTGACTTGTCACAGAGTTTAAGGAAATAAAGAAGACTTTTGAATCTGATGTCTCAAAATTGTAAAATATGCAAATCATGTGGTCGTAATCATATCATGTGAAAAGTAAAATTAAAATATTATTGAAAAAAAAGAGACATTCTTTATCAAACGGAGTAAAGAAAACAAACAAATTGAGTATGCATTATCTATCCCTATTTTATTCGAATGTGATGATTTCACTAGTAAAGCCAAAAAATGTAATGCCGTGTTTAATGACATGATTCCCTTAATCGATCAATAGGATAGCAAATTCTTCACGGATTAAAGATGAGACATTGAAGAAGCTTAGTACATGGAGCCATTGAAATTAGTTTTTGGATGTAACTTAATTTGTTGAGATATATGCATGTAAAACCAAATAAAATATAGTAGAATAGGAGGAGGTATAGCTAGTATCCAATATAAGAACAGAGTGGGGTGTCACGAGATTGCAAATAGGAACAGTTCATTAATAAGGAAGTTTGCATAAGGTTGTTGCTTCAAACATTGTCTCCATTCCTCCAAGACAAATATGCACGTACCCAACCTCTTCACATGTGCACCCTTCCCTTTTATCAACTATCATTACTACAAAACAATTCTCTCCATACATATTTATCTTGTCTCTTCCTATTTACTATTTCTCTATTTTCATTTTCTTAAACTAATAAACATATACTATATCTCTTCTCTTTCCTCTCTGTAATTCTGTCAATACTTTTCTTTGTTGATTATAAGGGGTGTCTTAATTCATATGTCTCGCAAACTATATATTATCTTCATATATGTTAATGTTGTGTAAATAGTAAACACCAAAATGTATACGGGGGCAATAGTCTGATACGTAAAAATCAAGTATTGATTTGAGACGACTACAATCATCTGAGTCTACTTAATACAAAATAAAATGTCACAATATAGGTGATGTTGTGTCACTTTCCAAAATTATGCGGACACCACTGCAAGTAAGGGTAGGCATGTCTGTCTGTTGTCACACATAGATAAAAATAAAAAAAGTAAACAAGAAGAAAAGATTCATCCTGGTTTGAATATTGGATATTTAATCCAACTCGTTTAAGGTTGAAATGTACATGAAGGAGACCTAGATGATCTACACCTCTACATCACACCGAGCAATAGACCCTCAACCTACTAATGAATGATGGACGTTCTTGAGCAAGTCTCACTAAATTGTTATGTAGAAATCTGTGTGTGTTAGTTAACGAAGTCAGATTATTGTGTTTAAAAGAAGAAACGACCAAGACTTGGAGCCTCTTTACAAATGAGTGTATGAAAACAAAGGCAACAAGTGTTGTAATTTCACATAATTAGAGAAGGCAAAGTTTACCCCTGAGAATACAAATTGTGAGTCACGTGAGTTAGAGAGTATCACTTCGGGAAAGTACATTCACATGCAAATGTGACAAAAAAAAAACAAAGCAAAATCATGTATTTAAATTGCAAAAGTTTTAAGTCATAAAGAGAGAATGTACGGGAATGGTAACCAAATGACAAAACACTGTCTTTGAACTTATTAACAACCTTTACTCAACATTCAATATTTAGTTCAATGCAGCTTTTATTCCTTTTATTTTATTCAGAATAGTATATAATGCGCGCTCGCACAGGTGTACCTATTGCTTAATACATTCTCCCAGCAAAATCTCTTATACTGTAATAAAATCTTCTATAAGTCACACAACTCTGTACAGCTTTGATATTTTGTACTCTTGTAACAGAATACTTATCTGAGATAGTATTATTGTAAGGCTTCACAGGAACCATGGGAGTCTCTCCTACCCAATCTTGGATAGCACAGGCTGTAGTGTAAGGACCATTTTGCTTCCTCCTGTGGACAAATGTGTGTGGTTTTTCTTTGCACTTTTAAGGTTTTTTTGTTTCATTCAACATTGATCACCTCTGGTAGGAATATTTGGGTCATTATAAGATCCTGCAATTGAAATGAATATGAGTCACAAGACATTAGGAATATGTATGTTCCCCACTTCCTACGACATCTTGCCATTTATTCTCAAGGAACAAATTGATCAAGCACCAGATAATATGGTTATAGACAATACTCATTTGCATTGCTGGACCATGGGTCGAACAAAGAATCCAAAACACATAGGTCCTGCTGATACTTGTCCAGATGTCTAAAAGCATATATAATGGCCCCCATTTGTTTCATGTCTAGTCATATACAATTCTACCCATTTAAATCTAGCTTAGTTCAAGATAACACATATTTTGCTAAAACTATCAAGTGCACAATGGCATTAAAGAGAAAGGAGAACTGTTGTCTTGCCAACTGCAGCTTCTAAAACAGATTTATTGTGACAGATTATTACCCTGAATTCAGGTCAAGGGCTGGATTAGAACTTAAATACAACTCAAAATTCACCAATCCGTTAAGGAAGTACAAAAATCCAAAAATGACCTTAACTTCAAAATTCATAGGAAAAACAACAGGATTTTGTGTGTCAATAGCAACTTTGCATGGGGCATCCAGAATATTTTTCCATTCTGATGCCCCTTAAAAAACATTACAACAATATAGCTTAACTCACTCGCTAGCAATGTTTAAGATCCCATGAAACAAGATACCTTTCACTTAGCATAGCCATGGCTTTCTAGTGGACATGTAACATAAATTACAATGTATCTAACATGTAAGAATTCTCTCAACTTTCTTAAGAAGAAAAATTTTAAAAAGTCAGCAATTTAATAAAACATCTAAATAAAGGCGTTATGGAAAATTTCTAAGGAAGTTACAAGAATCTCAGACCTGATAATAGTAATCTCAAGACCTTACATCATATGATAAATTTTGAAATCTAATCAGCAAATTTGACTTGTATTTCCCAACTTCAGCATCCTCAGCAGACTCACGAGTGGAATTGAGGATTGATATAACTCCAGCTTGATGTAATACCTCAGCAGCCTCATCTGCAGTACAAGAATGAACACTAAACACTACATCCATTCAAGCCCATGTACAATCACAAATAACAAATGCCTCAGCAAGGTCCAGTAACATCTGACACTAATGCAGGGTGTCAATTTGAAGCTAACCAAACATCAGGCCTAGCAACATATAGTATCATCAGGCAATTGGTCTTAATCCCCGATTAGTGTCATCAGCCAAAATAGGATAATGCAGCAAGGGCCACACATATAAAATAAGAAGTCTTCATACATCTATAGTTAAACACTACACAAAACTGACTCAAGTTGTACAGCATACTTTTGCCTTAAATACACGTGTAACAGGCCATTAGTGTTAGAATACATGCAATTGCTCAAATCAATCACACCATTAATGGATTCTCACGGATGTATTAGAGAGAAAAGAAGAGAAGATATATTCAGAAAGAAGAAGAATATTCTGTTAACCAACTAATTACAGTGAAACAGTGATTTATATACACCGTTAACCGACTAACAACTTGTCTAATTCCGTAACTACCCTTTAACTAACTTTACATATACGATCAAGTGACACCTATCTCATTACTCCCCTCAAGCTGGTGGGTGCAAACACATTCAACACACCAAGCTTGCTCACTAAAACTTCATGTTGTGATCGAGGCAGCCCCTTAGTTAGTATGTCTGCAAGCTGTTCTTTTGAACTCACATATTCTGTCCTCATCATTCCTGCTTGTATTTTTTGTCTGATAAAATGACAGTCGATCTCTATGTGTTTCGTTCTCTCATGAAACACAGGATTGGCTGCTATTTGCAGGGCTGCTTTGCTATCACTGTATACTACAGCAGGCTGCTCAACTTTACTTCCCAATTCCTTCAATAAGGCAACTATCCATACCAACTCTGAAACTGCATTTGCCATGCTCCTATACTCCGATTCTGGTGAACTCCTGGAAACCACATTCTGTTTCTTGGACTTCCATGACAACAATGTATCACCATGTTTAACTAGATATCCTGACACCGACCTTCTTGTATTTGGGCATGCTGCCCAATCTGCATCACAATATACACTCAGTTTATTAGACTTGTTACTGCTCAGTAATATGCCAAGTCCCGGCTCTCTTTTAATGTATCTCATCACTCTCACTGCTGCCTCCCAGTGTGACCGTATTGGTTACTGCAAAAATTGACTTAATGTTTGAACTGAATAAGCAATGTTTGGTCTGGTCATGGTCAAGTACAATCTTCCCTATGAACCTTTGATATTGCTCTCTATCTGCAAAAGGTTCATCATCTGATTCTCCAGTAATGCAACTTAATGTTTGAACTGAATAAGCAATGTCTGGTCTAGTCATGGTCAAGTAAAACATCTTCCCTATCAACCTTTGATATTGCTCTCTATTTGCAAAAGGTTCATCGTCTGATTCTCCAGTAATGCAATCCAATTCTGGAGTTGTCAGCTTCATATTAACTTCATGTGGAGTCCAAGTTGGCTTAGCACCTCCTAAACCCAAATCTGAAATAATTTCTAAAGCATACTTCCTCTGATTCATCAAAATACCTTTGGCTGATCTGCTAAATTCCATACCAAGGAAAAATTATCAATTCTCCAAGATCTTTGATCTTGAAAGCTTTCTGTAAGGTTGCTTTTGTATGTTCTATAAGAGTCAGATTATTTCCAGTAATTATCATATCATCAACATAGACACGAATTACCACCATATATGAACCTGTTCTCTTAATATATAATGAATGGTCTAAGCTGCATTGAATAAACCAGACCTCAGTAGTGCTTCACTTAACTTTAAATTCCATTGTCTGCTTGCTTGTTTGAATCCATAGAGGGATTTGACAAGTCTAGACTCCCTTGACTAGGAAAACCCTCAGGCAACTGCATATACACTTCATCATGAAGATCACCTTGTAAGAAGGCATTGTAAACATCCAGCTGATGCACAGACCAGTCACACTGAGCAGCCAAGGAAAAAACAGTCCTGACAGTGGCTATCTTGACCACTGGAGAGAATGTTTCATGAAAATCCAGACCTTCTCTTTGAGTGTAACCCTTAGCAACCAACCGAGCCTTAAACCTCTCAACATCACCATTAGCTTTCAATTTCACCTTATAGACCCATCGACAACCAATAGGAACCTTGCCTTTGGGAAGTGGAACCAAATCCCAAGTGTGGTTATCTTGCAGAGCCTGCAGTTCAGCCTGCATGGCTTCCAACCATCTAGGATCTGACAAAGCTTGCAGAAGGTTTAGAAACATATTCAGATAACTAAAAAGGTAGCTTAGAAATCCTTGTAGACCTCCTAAGTTGAGGAAGCAATGAGGTAGGAGAAACAGGAGAGACAGTAGGTATAGATGGCATAGGATCAACTGGAAGATCTAAGATGGGAGGAGATGAAGGTAAGAAATCAGGAATATTATCAGAAGAGGTAGAAAGAAAATCATTGTGTGGAAGTGACTCAGGGAAAGAAGAAGAGATATGTGAAATAGGAGCAGTAACAGCTGAAGATAAATACAGAAAAGAATAATGATCCTCATGAAAAATCACATCTCTATTCACAAAAAACTTTTGTTGTGCAAGATCAAAACAAATGTATCCCTCAGTGACAGAAGAATAACCCATAAACACTGACCTAACTGCTCTAGGGGCAAACTTATCAGTCCTAGGCAATGTACTTGCAAACCATAAGCAACCAAGTGCTCTGAGATGATTAAGACATGGTTTCTTACCAAAAAACACCTCATAAGGAGACATCCCATCTAGAGTCTGAGAAGGAAGTCTATTAATAATATATGCTGTTGTAAGAACATAATGTCCCCAGAACTTGATAGGAATATGGCCCTGAAACTTTAAGGCCCTAGCAACTTCAAGGAGATGTCGATGCTTCCTTTCAGCCACTCCATTTTGTTGAGGGTGTATGCACATGTTTTATAATGAATTATACCCAATTCTTTAAACAAATCCTGTAGAGAACCATTCACAAATTCACCACCATTATCTGTTCTAACACCTTTAACATTGGTCTTAAACTGAGTAGCAACAGTTGTGAAGAACTGTTTGAGAGTCACCAATACATCACACTTGAACTTTAATAAGAAAATCCATACAATTCTGGAAAAATCATCAACAATGGTAAGAAAATATTTATTTCCATCAAATGTTGGAGTATTATAAGGACCCCATATATCCAAATGCAATAAAACAAACACTTCAGAAGACCCAGTGTTACTACTAGTGAAAGGTAGTCTAGTGTGTCTAGCTAGAGGACATATTTCACAATTGTTCAAAGCCATTTTACAAGCATCAACATTATAGCCTAACAAGTCTTTCATAGATCCTATTGAAGCATGAGCAAGTCTTTTATGCCACAGCAAAATCTCCTTTTTGTCATCATGTGCAGCAAAACTCGTAACCTTGTCATGAACAGAAGGTTTCTGTGAATGAACCAGATAGTACAACCCATCATCTTCTTTACCAATCCCCTTCAGTTTACCAGTGGAAAGGTCCTGGAATAAACAAAACCCAGGATAGAATGAAACAAAACAATTGAAGTCCTTTGTAACTTTTGATATAGATAAGAGATTATAATGGAATTCTGGCACAAACAACACATCCTGTAATTCTCCTGTGTCTGCAAACTTACAATTCCCAGTATGAGTTAACAAAGTATTTCCTCCATTCGGTAAATGTACTTTCCTATTTTGTGCATTCTTAACAGGTTGTACATCATGAAGTACATCTAAGCTAGAGATCATGTGGTTAGTAGCACCAATATCAATTATCCATCTCAAATCTGTAATTTTAGACAGAGGAGTATTATGGGTCATACCTGCCATGTTTGACATTACATGAGCAGTAGAAATATTACCATCAAGCATCTGCATTACTTAACCATGTCGATCAACAGTCATCTGAGGTGCTCGTGGTAGATCTTTGGGAACTAGTTGATCCACAGTGTTGTCTCTCAAACCAGAGCTCGTAGAGGATGAATTATCAGCCTGCACATTGTAGACATTATTGCCACCTCCCTTCTTCTTGAATTTCCAGTCAGGTGGATAACCATGAAGTCTGAAACAGTTAGCTTCGACATGACCTTGTATTTTACAGTAATCACACTTCAGATCCCAATTTTTCTTTCCTTTATTGTAATATTGTGAGGTAGGCTGTGGGGATGAATTGTTATAACGAGGAGGCATGGTCTTCCCTGAAACTTGTGCACCAAAATTACTATGTGTGCCCTTTCCTGCCATGAGAGCACCCAATCCGTACCCTCGTAACTCAGTGAAGAGGATCCAATCGATCTCTGGCTCTCCCTCTCAATAAGCATGGCATATGCTTTGTTGATAGTAAGTGTAGGTTCAACCATTAAAATTTGACTACGTGACTGATCATAAATCTCATTTAGAGACCCATTAGAAATTGCATCAATTTTTACCTTTCCAAATGCATAGAAAATTCGTTAGAATTAGGACATTGACAAGATGGAGGCACTATACTAGCGAATTCATCCCACAAGTTTCGCAGTTCAGAGAATAACTAGGAATTGAATCAGTACCTTGTACAATAGTAGCAATTGACTTATGCAGTTAATAGATCGGTGAAGCATTTACCTTATCAAAACGCTCCCGGAGATCTTCCCAAACTGCTCATGCACTGGTTGCCTAGACTATACTGGTGTGCAAATCATGAGTAACAGAACTCATGTTCCAGCCCTGAACAATTGCATTACACCTCTCCTATTGATGACTTAACTCTGCACCGAAATCCTCCTTTTTCCAACTACCATCGACAACGCACAGCTTGTTCTTACCAAGCAATTGAATTCGCATAGCCCTGCTCCAAATGGAGTAATTGACCGATCTCATTAGTTGCATCGGGAAAATGGAAGTACCAGTGGTGTCGGAAGGATGTAAAAACAAAGCATGATTGTGATCGAACTTAGTGTTCGCCATTGACGAAACTCAGCTAAGCTCGAAATTGACCAAATCAACTTCAATAGACCTCACAAATGTGGTTGTTTAGCTCTGATACCATATAAAGAATACATGCAATTGCTCAAATCAATCACACCATCAATGGATTCTCACAGATGTATTAGAGAGAAAAGAAGAGAGAAGATATATTCAGAAAGAAGAAGAATGTTTTGTTAACCAACTAATTGCAATGAAACAATGATTTATATACACTGTTAATCGACTAACAACTTGTCTAATTCCGTAACTACCCTTTCAAAAATTTACATATACGATCAAGTGACACCTATCTCATTAATAAGCACCAGAGAGTTTCTTGTTTAAGTTGAGAATTCTTTAACCTGGGTTGATTTCTCAAGTACTAGCACCAAGGTTGACCGGGCTTCTACTAGCAAACCATGCAATTCAAGCAACTCTTTTTTTCTCAGAAGACGTGAAATGTTAATCACTATGCATCATAACAAAATACTGGGTAGTCACGGACACCGTCAGTAATCCCAGTAGTATCCGAGGTTTCTCTAACAAAAGTAAATCCAAATTTGTCTAATCCAAACAGCTTCACGATAAAACTAAGTACACAAAATTATAGAAGACTTCTAGTCCAGTGGTTTCTTTTTGTATATTAACTTTGTGCTTTAACAGTGTGGCGGTACAATTGAAGGAATTTAGGACAAATTTGCCAAGGAAACATCAAGCATAAAATTAGTCTATAGCACAGAAGCATGTATCATTGTGGAAATGCCCAGAGATTGTTCAATCACAAAATTCTGGGGTCTAGCCAATAGGCAGAAGAACTATCGTGAGGTTCAACCAGTAAGCAGACTCCTCTCGTTAACATTTCTTTACAATGTGAAGTAGGGCAACATTCTCTGACAACTAGATGATTTTTGTCAATTAAAGTTCTGTGGCTAGATTCATGAAAATAGCACCAAATTGATGGTATGATTAAAAAGAAAGTTGTCTACAAATATTCTTCACTCAGTGTTACAATCCCTCTATAATTTATTTCTCCTAGTTTGATTGAGCACAGAGTTTATGAAAGTACGACTTTTGAACTTTGTGGTCTTACCCTAAAGATATTAATACTACCAAAATGTTTTTTAATTTTGTGGTCTTAACTCCTAAGCATGTCATGTGAAATGTTGAAATTAAAGAGTTGTCAAATAAGAAAGAGGCATTCTTTTTTGGGAATATTACGTGAAAAAGAACTATTCGGTAAACTTAATTACTAAATAATGGTTCAGTTTCTTCTTCGACCTTTGTCGTCTTCGTCTTATGCTTTCGTCGTCCTCCTCCTCCTCCTTCTGCTGTTGTTGCTGCTACTTCATCCTTCTTCGTCGTCTTCTTCTTTAAAATTCAAAATAACAAAAACATGAATCGTTTCGAGCAAATTATATATTAAAAGACTCAAAACATCGAGAGGATTTCATATCTAGAATTTGGAACTCTTTGAAGGTGATTTTGAGATGATTGAGATTGAATAGTCAGAGTATACTTCATGTATAATTAGTGTATACTTCATGTATAGTTAAGCTATATTCAGTTTTTAGTCAGTGCATAGCTCATGTATAAGTAAGCTATATTGTATAAACAGTGTATACTTTCAATGACTTTTGGTAAGCTATGGTGTATAGTAAATGTATATCTTGTTTCTATAACTTTTGGCTATTTTTTATGTAAACAAAAACATGGATATATTTGTTGTAAGCTAATCACTTTATTGTAAATATTTGAAACTATCACTTCATTTTTAAACACACAACAAGAAAAGAAAGTAAGGAAAACAAATTGAGACAGAGGGAGTATAAAGTTATACCGAAAAGAGAGAAAAATGGAGTGATAAGCCGAAAAAACTCATGTACTTCTCTTTAAATAATTACCTAGATGAAACAATTAATCAACACTTCTCAATGCAGCTTCTTGGTATATATTAAAGTTCTTCTTGAGAAGATGGACAATCACATAGAAAAGATGAGGATTTTCTGCACATGAAAAAGGTCAATAAGTTGTAATGAAGCATGGCTCATGAACTAACTCATGCATGCCCACTATATTGCATTTGGCTTCAAGGAATGCAAAAGAAGTTGAGCGGTAAAAGAAAGGATATTGACATCGTGTTTCAGAAATTAATGATTGATGTAAAACACCGCAGAAAGGAAGTTTAAATTCTCATAAATGTGAAGAACTCTTTGTAATATTTGGTTTCTCTGATAGACTAGCAATGCTCAGCATAGAGAGATATGTCCAATTAACACGCAAACAACACTTCCCAGAAAAAATGCATCCACGGGACGAAAAATGATCTGCAGGCCTCGGACGGAAGGAGGAGGCTGGGTTGGCAGAATCAAGGGGGAATTTTCAAGGGTTTATTTTGCAAGGGTGTCGGAAGGCTGATTTTGACGAGGTCTCCTTTTCTCAACCTTGATAGAACATTGAAACTACAGTACTTCAGTAGAAGGGAGCTAGCCATCCATAGAGGAAGAACAAGAAGAAGAAGGAGCAGAGTGGGTACGAACAAAATACTCGACTATGGGGAGTTCATAAAGGTCTCTAACGAGGGAAATGAGAAGAGGGTGCTGAACAATTTCTGGGACATTGAGAAGAATAGCAGGAAGATAAACAAGGATATGGGAGTGGAAAGGAGGAAATTGGGGTCTGCGAACTTGATCGCGAAGGAGGGGGGAGACAAGGAGGAGGTGAAGAAAGAAAGTGAAGGGCATTGTTTATGAAAATTAATAATTTTGTAGTATGCAAGGAAGACAAATGACCCATATAGGCCATGGTAAAAGTGAGATTTAGGGAACGGGAGCATGGCCGATCTGCCTTCAAGATATGAAGATAACGGACACTGATATGATAGTAAGATCCTTGTAGGGGGACTGACTGAGCAATAGAACCATC
This sequence comes from Solanum pennellii, assembly GCF_001406875.1. Lineage (NCBI taxonomy): Eukaryota > Viridiplantae > Streptophyta > Magnoliopsida > Solanales > Solanaceae > Solanum > Solanum pennellii. The sequence continues at coordinate 41,980,959 of NC_028642.1, read as the reverse complement.
CCAACTAAGGAAAATGTCATGAAAGCATGTTACTATAGGATGCCATAAAGCTGGAAATGAAAGAATGCTTGAAGGGTCAGTTTCAAAAAAAAAAAAGAGAATGCATGAAGGGTCTCAGTTCTCCGTCAAAGCTAAATCTATAGAGTTAGGAAGCACCACAGAATGGATTTTCGGGGGTGGGGGTTGCATGGGATGGTGATTGAGGAGGATGAAATATTTTAATAACGGCAAATACCATGGACTGGGTGTATTTTAATACTATAAGATAAGACATAGAAGAGGGTAGCATGGAGTGCAATCCTTCTCGGTAGAAACGGAGGATCTTCAGTGCTTATAGATACAGATTACCAGTTCATTATTGATCTTCCTTTAACAGGTGCACAGTAGGCATGGGCCAACAATGCGTCAAAGTTAAGTTTCATTAGATTCTTGTTATTCACTTCGTGGGAGGAGATGATGTGACATGATTCAAATCACACTTCTCAGATTAGAGTCGGACCATTTGGGCAACAATGATGATAATGACTACCCGATGTGGAATACTGCTGACAATGGCTTCTTTACTAACACGTCTGCCTGGGAACTTTTTAGAACCCACAAGCCAAAGCATGAATTCATGAACAAGATTTGGCACTCTAAAGTCCCTTTCAGAGTTTCCTTTTTGACTTGGAGAATTATTAAAACAAATCTGCCCTTTCAAGACACTTTACATAGATTTGGAATTAACAGAAATTTACTTGTTAATGTTGCAGGAGCTCACAACCAGAAACGCTACAACATGTATTTGTTGCTAGTGAAGCAGCCTTTTTTCTATGGAAAGATATTGGAAATCCTCTTGGGATCACTCACAACAATGAGCCTGTTACAAGTGTCTTCCAGAAGTGGTGGGACATAAAACCCAAGAACATAGTCCACCAATGGATCTTGCACATCACATCCATTTTCATATGCTACGAATTGTGGATGCAAAGATGTGCCTATTGATATGGAACACAGAGAAAATTTCATAATACTACAATGGTGTTCCTAGGAATATGGTGTATTAGGAACATTGTTTCTAAACTTTTCCCCCCTTTTAATACTTTTACATTGTGGACTGATTTTTGTGATATTGCAGAAAGGATCAAAACCAATACAAAATTTGACTCAAGTCAAATGAAGTCGCCTCAGATAGGCAACATTAAAGTTAACACTGATGGAAGTTTTTGATTGGATATAGGTCGCGCTGGAATTGAAGGAATCGCAAGGGATAGCAACGGAGAGATGGTGATAGCCTTTTCAATTCATGTAGCACAGTGTTTTGGGAAGCGAGAAGCGGAAAAAAGCAACGAGGGCTTGCTTCACAGAAGCAAGAAGCGTGAATCGAAGCGCGCGCTTTTTTTTAAAAAAACGACATTTAGTAAAAAAAAAATAATAACTAAATAGACGTAATATAGTCTTAGATTAAAAGAAAATAGATAGTCAATAATACTCATAAGTCATAACATATAAAGGAAAAAATCAAAAAACATAATTAAATCACAAAGACTCAAACTCCTATTCTTCAACAAGATCCTCAAACTCTTCAAGTGCCATAACCAAGGGTTCTACTTGGTCATCATTTTCTTCATCATCAGAAGTGTCAAAAAATAAAAAATAAAAGAGCTGCTAGCATACACACTGATCACAAAATAAAAACGAAAAAAAAAAGTAAAAGAATTGAAAAAAACAGAGGAGGCAGTTAGTAATTGTGAACAGAAACAGAGCAGATCGCAGCAGAGATGAAGAGAAGAAGAGAAGAAGAAAAAACTACAGCAATCGCATTGTGAAGAGAAAAGAAACTCACAGAGATGAGCAAAGGCGAAGATTGTATATTTCAGGAAAAAAGATTCTCACAGAGATGAACTAATAAACATCGGCTAAAACTTACCTGCAGTCGCGGTCGAGGTGTGAAGAGAGACACAGTCTCAGTCGCAGTCGTGAATTGAGAAGAAGCGAAAGAAGAATCGTGAAAGAAAAATTGAGTTATATTGTATATTTCAAGATTTTTTTAAAAAAAACTATTTTTAAAAAAAAAACCCTAATTGTCGCTTTTTTATAAAAAGCGCGCTTTATTGCGCTTTTGCCTTAGTGTCGCTTCTCGCTTCTTTATCTGAAGTGAGCGCCTTTTTTCATATCGCATCGCCTCAGGAAAAAGAAGTGTGCTGTTGTCGCCTCGTTTTGAAGCGCGCTTTTCACAACACTGATGTAGCATGTACCAGCAACAACATGGCAGAAGCATTGGCAGCTGAGTTTGGTGGGAAATGATGTAGTCAACAAGACTTAACTAATTTCACTCTTGAGCTAGACTCCATGATCATTGTAAATATGATGAACAACAAGAGCAGCAACAACTTCAAACTTAGCAAATCATCATATCATTGAGATAGTGGATCAATCGAATGCCCAAATGACTCACTGTTTTAGAGAAAGCAATCAAGTTGAGGACTTTTTAGTGAAAGGGCTGCTAGGCTTAACCAAACGATGATTCTAACATCTTTTAGGCAACTTTCCAAAATGGCTAAAGGTGCATACTTTTTGGATAAGTGTCAAATGCCTTGTATTAGAATAGAATTCGATAAGTTGATTCGTATGTATATGAATCTGCCAGAAGATTTATATCCATTATCCTCCTATGTGAGATTATGACCTTCTGGCTCTTGAGGTGACTAGCGCACCATGGTGTTGTAATGGAGGTAAAGCTTTAGCACCCCTCCTTTTTTGTTATCTCATAAATACAACACAACCGAGCTACACTGGGTCATTTTAATTTTTTTTTAAAAGTCAGACCATTTCCAGATGTTGCTGCCAGCTGGAGTGTAGTATACCAAGAAGACCTTGAACACCTTTTGGTATTCTAGGAGAAAGAGAACGGATAATAGAAGAAAACAGAAGCTTGATTATTCCCCTCAAGCTTGGTTGGGGTTTACAGTAATTTTAGTATGTAAAGAATCCTAATCAAATAAATCCTAATTACTGAAAATCATATGATATCTCAACACTCCTCAAGCTGGAGTGTACATATTTAAGCTCCAAGCTTGTTACAAATGTATTCAACCTGAGGTCCTCTGAGGGTAGTGAAAACACTTCTAGTTGATCATTCAAGTTATCAAAGATGGTGGCCAAGCATCCCAACTCGATATTTCGTCTAATCATCTAATGGAATGGCATGTCACCTCTATATGCTATGTCCCTCATGAAAAATAACATTTGTAAGAAATGTGAAGAGTAGCTTGATCGTTACATATTAGTTTCATTCGTTTGACATCTAAACACCTTAATTTGAAGTGCCCTTCCCCATTTTCCCTTCTATAAAAATATCTTGAAGTTGTTTCAACCAGATAAGCTCCCAAGTAGCAAGAGTCATAGCTCAATATTCTACTTCAGCACTAGATCTGGCAACAACATCTTGCTTCTTACTTTTCCAAGAGAGCAAGTTCCCTCCAATCATCAGACAATATGTAAAAGTAGAATGTCTATATGATGGAGAACTTGGCTAGTCTGCATCAGAATACCCAACAATGTCAAAGTGACCCTTACCTTCATATAACAAACTTGTCCTGGAGCTCCTTTCATGTATCTGTCCGAATGCTTTTTCACAGAGTTTGGAAACTGATTGACGATGGTTACTGCAAATGAAATATCTGCCGTACGATTATGACATAGTTCAACTTGCCACCCAATCTTTGATATCGGCTACAATCTTCAACAGCTCCCCCTGACCAGGAACAAGTTTGACATTTTGATCCATATCATCAACAAGTTTACAACTTGTCATGACCGTCTTCTCTAATGTATCCAGATCATACTTTCTTGGAACAATTGCGATGCTGGTGGTGGATTGTGCAAATTTAATCCCCAAGAAGTATTTTTAAGTTTCCCAAATCCTTCGTCTGAAAAATGTCAGTCGTCGGACATATGTTGCTTTAGTTCTGAATTCAGTCCTGATCATTACATGCTATGACGATGTCATCAACATAAACTACTAGAATATCATACATTTATCTATAAAATCATGACGATAAAAAAACAGAATGATCTGCGGTACTATGAGTCGTCCCAAATCGTAAAATCACCAAACTGAATCTACCAAACCATGCTCTTGAAGATTGTGTTAAGTGATTGCTTCGGACCACATACCATGTATGACTCCTCCTGATTAACAGATTCTGATGGTTCCTCCATATATACCTCCTCGAATAGCTCTCCATGCAAAAAGGAATTCCTGATATCCAATTGATGAAGTGTCCAACGATGTATTGCTGCTAAGGAGCAATTTTGGTAACCGGAGAGGATGTTTCACCATAATCGAGGTCATGAATCTGTGTATATCTTCTGGCAACAAGCTGAGCCTTCAGTCAATCTTAACATGAAGACCTACTTGACTGTACAGACCCAACGACATCCAACCATGGATTTACCCTCATGTAACTAAACCAGTGCACAAGTGTTATTAGCCTCCATAGCATTCATTTCTTCTATCATGGCATCTATCCACCCGGGATGAACTCTTCGCTAACAGTCTTTAGGTATAGGAACAGAAGACAAAGTGGATTCAAAGTGAGTTAAGAGGGAAGAATAAGTTTTAAAGTTTTTTTAGAGCACAGAGGTGGGGGGATGAGAACCTGAGGAGTATGCTTTCCACCATATTCAGATCTCCTGCTCACAAATGGAATAAGTAGCATAACTTTACGACTAAAAGGTGGTAGTGATATTGAATTTAAGTTCAGGAGAAATATACTAGACAGAAGATGAGCTAGTTCCATATTTTGACGACCCTACTATACAAAAACATTGTAGCGGAATAGGAAGTTTTGGTTCTGGCCCTAAAGGAGGAAAGGAGCTTGTTTTACAGAGAGAAAATGATTTTTCATGCTTATCAATTGGGTCTCTATAGCACCATAGAAATATCCTTCTCTATTTGGCTGGTAGCGAGAGGTAATTCTCATCAAACAATTTGAGGAAGGAGATAACTTATATCAACTGGTGCTTCATGTGCAATAGATTGGGACAGAATGTAGACCACATACTGTGAAATTGTTAAATTGTAAGTCAAGTATGGTCGAAGGTGCTTGATGTATTTAGCATAGAGTGGGTGATGCCAGCCACAGTGAAGTACATGTTGAATAGCTAGATTTATAAAAGAAGAACTAGAGCATGAGGTATAGCTCCTTTAGCGCCAATGTGGTTCATTTGAAGGGAGACAAATAGGAGAGCTTTTTCAGGTATGCGGAGCACTTCTTATAGATGAGAGCAAGCATATTGTTCTTATTTAATTTTTGGAGCACATACAAAGTTCAGATAACATAGATTATTTCATGCTTTTGTAGGGTATCATATTTTTGGGTAAAATTCTCTACCTTTTGTCCGTCTTCCGTATACCAAAGAAAAAAAAAATGATTCTTCTCAAGTCCAGATAAAATCTTTACCTAATCTGAAAAAAAGACAAAAAGAATAGATTGTATCAGGTGACATAAAAGAATCACTCAAATACTTCCTCCATGGACTAAGACCTGGTGACTAATGAGTTGTAACCATAACCGGCCATCAACTTCACTTAATAAAGATAAAGAACCAAGTTATGTTCAAAGATAAAGAATGTATTTGCCACAATATCTGTTGGCTATTACTTGGGTTTGCAGATGACTGCCCTGGGAAAAGAGGCAAATGTTTTCATCGAAGTCGCTAAAAATATCCACTTTGGGGCACCAAGCTAACAGATAACTAGTGGTATAAATAACACTGGTAACAATTTTATAATGATATCAAGCTCACGTTTCTATTTATTGGATTTGCAAAGAGAGAAAAAATTAGACAGATCAATGACTTGTGTATTATTATTGTAAAAAGGAAGTTTGGATAAACGTCCAACGAAATCCTGACTTATTCTTTAACTTTTCCGAATAGTGGCTTGAGGATTCTTACATATGCTAGCATATTCCCATATCCAACAAAATACTGGCATGAGCATCCATGAGTACAACATTGCAAATTGTAGATAAATTTGAGTCCTGACCTGATTTTGATATAGCAAAAAGAGCCTTCAAGGATTCCTTCCTCGTGCGATCATTTCTGGTAGACTCTTAACATGTTCAAAAGCTGTTGAGCTCCACCAATCTCAACTATTTTCATCCTTTTCTTGGCTAGGAAGAAAAAATCCACAGGGATAAAGATTCAATAATAAGAATCTAATAAAAACTCATGATCAATTCAAATATCTGTAAACTATATAATCGCTAGTTGGTTACAAGATATCATATGTTTTAGATACTTAAAACTAGAAAAATGCTATTTAAGAAATACATATGCCTTGTCATAGTACTAGGAAAAGGAACAACAATAATATACAGGTTGACTAGGATACTAAAATCTGAGGTATTATAGTAGTCTCGTCTAATATTGGGACAATGAAACAAATTTCCTTATTCATAGAATTAACCAGTAGGGAGTTCCATTAGCTTTAGGTTTCAAAGGAAGGTTATACAGTAAATAAATTACAAAAAAAGGGAAAGCATCTAGATGCAAGAGACTACTTTGCTCCGCAAAGTTGTCCAGCGTGTAGATTATTAATATCAAAGAGGATGCAGAGGAGTTTAACGCTATCAGTTAAATTCAAATGAGCTCCTAACAACAAAAAGTAATAACCAACCTAGGTTCACTGAATTCACAACTCACAGAATTATTATTTTGACTTTCGGATACCAACTATAGTTTTTCTTTGCTGCTATATCTTTCCTTACTGCTCTTAAATCAAAGACATATCTACACTTATTACTACTAACATCAAATTCCTGATATTGTATACCTAATTGCCAACATATACTTGAACCCATTAAAGAATTACATACACATAACTTCTCAATTTCCAAGTACTGTGACCCAAGCTTACCATCTATAGCAAAATAAGCTAATCTGGACACACCCATTCTCTTAAATAAGGGATCTTTGACTTGTAGAAGTGAGACAGACTGCTGCATCAGATCGTCTCCTATTTAAATCATACATTAATATGCCAAAGACAAATGAGACAAGCCAGGAAACTGAATATGGTGTAATTGATTCATTTAACTATAGAAATGAAACCTTACCCATGTATGGAAAAATTTGATACCCAATAACTGTAGCAGTCCCAGCAAAATTAATTTTAAGAGTAATCCTACTTTTCTTTCAGTCTAATGTCTATTGAATGTTCATCTTGAAAATCACACAAAATAAATCTTAAAGCATTTCAGTGGTATGAACCCACATGAGGGAACAGCAAGCTTCCTCAAAAGATACAAATTGAAACCAAAATAGAAGGAAAAAAAAATAATAGCTAGAGAAACACTGAAGAAGTATACAAGATTCCCAATTTCTACAACTGTAGCATAGTCCTAAAACCCATGAGAGGTTAAATACATTTGTTACCTCTCCCGAAGCTGGAAGAGAAAACCGCGGGGGTTGTAAATTGATAGGAGTTCTCCTCCATTAACATCATTACACGCTAGATGAAAGTCAAATATTTGTGAGTTGTGAATTCAAATATTATTTGGGCGAAAATTTAGTGTTTGATGATAATATTTGAAAAATATTTTTTTTTTAGAAAAATATGATTAATATTCATAAGTTTTATAAATATCAAAATTAATCATAAGTTTGTATTATACAAGTTAATTGGATTTTTGTTATAACAATAATAATGTGTCCATGATATTAGAGCAATGTGATAATTTAGAGTGAGTGCAACAAGCATCATTTCATACATTGTGAAGTAGACAAAACACATGATTTTAATATCTTGAGCCTATTGTTCATCATTTTCATCAATAACCATATTATCATTTAGCATTCACAAAATATTTCATCACTACTTTGGGATTAACGTAAAAAATTATGTAATGCAATGTAAGCAACAATTATAGAGGGTGTTTTTGTAAAAGATAAAAATTTTGGGTAAAATTTTAATTTTTGAAAGATTTCAAATAATGAGATTTACCCAAATACTAGAAAAAACTAGTATTTGGGAATTTGGGATATTGCCAAAAATATTTGTCAAATAATGGCAAAGTGTATGTACAAACATATTTGTCAAGTTTTCCCCCAAATATTATTTGGTATGTATGTACAAACACTATTTGCCAAGTTTTCCCCCAAATATTATTTGGAAAATCTATGGCCAAACGGACCCTAAAATATGAAAAGCCAGGAGGGTTTTAGATTCAGAGAAACGTACTAGGCTAAGTCGCGCTGCTTTTGTACTCATTTTTAGTTCGAATAGAAGAATTAATTTCAAAATAACAAACTAAAAATTGAAAAGTTAATATCTCAAATGGTCACTTAACTTTAAGAATTTATCTTAAAAAGTCATTAAACTTTGTTTTGTATCAATAAAATCACTCAACTTAGACTTTTATATCAGAAAAATCACTCAACTTAAGTCTTTGTATCAATAAAATCATTCAACTAAATTTCTCATTAACTAAAATTTACCATGACAAAAACAATTATCATTTTATTCCTAAAATTGAATGATATTAACTCCTAAAATAAATAAATAAAATGAAATTTGTGTTATTGATTAGGTTAAATATTCATATCTGAAATTAATTCTCATTTTCCATTGTGCGAAATCTACTTTATTAGAATTTTGCAAATCAAGAACTTCGTATCTTTTGATATTTATGTAAAGATAAGATTCACAACAATCCTCTGCTAACCACTAGGCGATTTTAATTCTTTTAAAAAATGGGGATAACATAGCTTGAGGTTTTCTAGACGCTATGTTAATAGCGTACATATTTAGTTACAGGTGTGCTAATAAACCTAGCTTATACTGACAAGGAGAAGTAACTATTAAATTAATTAATTTATATCAAAGTTAAAATCTTAAAAGGTCATTTAATTTTGATAATGAAAATTAATTTATTTTATCATGTTAAATTTAGTTAATGATAAATTTAGTTGAGTGATTATTTTGATACAAAAGTCTAAGTTAAGTGATTTATTGATACAAAACAAAATTCAGTGACTTTTAAAGATAATTTCTCAAAGTTGAGTGACCCTTTGAGATATTAACTCTAAATTGAAGTATAAGAATTGAACCAAACTCCATTAATTAGATGCACATTTTTCTAAAATCGAAATTGATAAAATCAATCTAAGAACCTAATGTCGTGACGGCTGAAGTTGTTGCAAATAGTTGCTTAATTTGTACTCCAACACCTCATTGTACAAAATTTGTTTAATTTTTTAGAAATTGAAATTTATAAAATGGTAAATTTGCAATTTTTCAAATTTTTTTAAACAGATCAATTTTATTAGTCTATTCATTTTATTTTACGTAAAAAAATTTGAGACCTTCCTATATGTATCCTTTGACTACAAGTCTAACCTTATATTTGTCAATAGTCCATTAGCTTTTATTTTCCTTTTAAAGATCCTAAAGGTGTATTTCCAAGAGGAAGATCAATCAATTTCAGAGTAGGGGTGTGCACTATTTGGATTAAACCGAAAAATCAAATCGAATTGTAGCTTGAATTGGTTTTTTGGATTTTTGGTTTGGGTTTGGATTTATAAGTTACGTTGTTTGATATTCTGGTTTGATTTCTGTAACGACCTGTTTAGTCGTTTTGAGCAGCAGATTCTATTTCTGGGAAAAACTGGCTGAGTCGACGGATCCCACGACGGACCGTCATGGGCACGACGGACCGTCGAGGGGCTCTCGTTCCAAAACACTTAGAATTCTGAAATTTGGGTACTGAAATCGACTCTCTGAACTTTGTAACGGAATGGCGGGACGGACCGTCGTGGGCACGATGGACCGTCACACATCTTCCGCAGAAATTAACTCTCTGAACTTTGCGACGGACCTGCAGGACGGACCGTCACAGCCATGACGGACCGTCACAGGTTGCGTAACCCAGGCTGGGTCGGATTTCTATTAAAAGTTTTTAAGGGGCGTTTTGGACTATTCCTGCTATAATTATAAAGTTAGTAGATTAATATTAATAATTCAATTACTTGGGGGTTAAAAGAGATAACCTTGAAACTAATATTGGGGTATTTTATCATCTTTTATACTTAATTATATGCTAATTAGGGTAAAAGAAAGAGGGTTT
>NC_028642.1:41966455-41967075 GCF_001406875.1 Solanum pennellii | reverse complement strand
GGTAAGCTAAGCCCAAGGTATATTGGACCATTTGAAGTACTTAAGCGAGTAGGGGAGGTGGCTTCTGAATTAGCCTTGCCTCCAGGGTTATCAAGAGTGCATCCGGTATTTCATGTATCTATGTTGAAAAGATACCATGGGGATGGAAACTACATCATTCGTTGGGATTCTGTTCTGCTTGATGAGAATTTGACTTATGAGGAGGAGCCTGTTGCCATTCTAGATAGAGAAATTCGCAAGTTGAGGTCAAGGGAGATTGCATCCATCAAAGTTCAATGGAAGAATCGACCAGTTGAAGAGTCTACTTGGGAGAAGGAGGCTGATATGCAAGAAAGATACCCACACCTGTTTACTGATTCAGGTACTCCCTTTTGCCCTTGTTTTTCTTCTTGTGATCGTTCGAGGACGAACGATGGGTAAATTGGTATCTATTGTAACGACCTGTTTAGTCGTTTTGAGCAGCAGATTCTATTTCTGGGAAAAACTGGCTGAGTCGACGGATCCCACGACAGACCGTCATGGGCATGACGGACCGTCGAGGGGGTCTCGTTCCAAAACACTTAGAATTCTAAAATTTGGGTACTGAAATCGACTCTCTGAACTTTGTAACGGAATGGCGG
>NC_028642.1:41965311-41966439 GCF_001406875.1 Solanum pennellii | reverse complement strand
GGACCGTCACACATCTTCCACAGAAATTAACTCTCTGAACTTTGCGACGGACCTGCAGGACGGACCGTCACAGCCATGACGGACCGTCACACGTTGCGTAACCCAGGCTGGGTCGGATTTCTATTAAAAGTTTTTAAGGGGCGTTTTGGACTATTCCTGCTATAATTATAAAGTTAGTGGATTAATATTAATAATTCAATTACTTGGGGTTAAAAGAGATAACCTTGAAACTAATAGTGGGGTATTTTATCATCTTTTATACTTAATTATATGCTAATTACGGTAAAAGAAAGAGGGTTTTGAAATAAGAAAAAGAGAAAGAACAAAGAGAGAAGGGAGAAACGAACGAGAGAAAGATAAGAACGCAGAGAAAAGCAAAGGTTTTGGGAAGATAGCTTGTTTGATCGCGATTCTTCGGTGGAGGTAGGTTATGGTTTATGCTATTCGTAGTAAACTCTTAATAGCGAATGATATGTGTTGGGTAGTATTATAAAGTCTTCTATATGCTTAATTGTGTGTATGCATGATGTGTTATATATAATTGTGATGAAACTAGCATGATGAGGCTGTTGAATCTTAAATCATAAATTTACTTTGTTAATGAAGATGCCTTGGTATAAAAGAAGGCTTGATGAACTAAAGTAATGAGATTAGAGGATCGGGTGTCACGTTCCGACACCAGGATAGTATATGGATCGGAGTGTCACGTTCCGACACCAGGATAGTATATGGATCGGGTGTCACGTTCCGGCACCAGGATAGTATATGGATCGGAGTGTCACGTACCGACACCAGGATAGAATAGAGGATCGGGTGTCACGTTCCGACACCAGGATAGTAGTAGTGGAGCGGAGTGTCACGTACCGACACAAGAGGAATAAAGATAATGAATCTTGAATATGTTAATATACTCAATCTAAAGAACATATTTCCCAAAAGAGTATGGTGTGGAGGCTTGAGTCCTCATAGATGTGGTTGGTGATGTTATAAATGATTTTTATACTTGTTGCTATCACCTGTTAAGAATATTAGTTGATTTTATGTTATTATCTGATATATACTGTTTTCTATTTTGAGTAGGCCGATGATACCTACTCAGTACTTGTGCCTTGTAGTGACCCCTACTTG
>NC_028642.1:41945129-41964503 GCF_001406875.1 Solanum pennellii | reverse complement strand
GATAGATGTTCTTGTGGTGATGACTTCCAGGTTTTGGGAATAATAAGTATTGAGTTTTTATAAGTTATTTAATCGATTTTCATTAATGAGTTTAAAGTCTTCCGCATTATATTTTGTTATTGATGGTTGAGATGTTGGGGATTAGATTGGTTGGTTCGCTCACATAGTAGGATAAGTGTGGGTGCCAGTCCCGGCCCGTTTTGGGTCGTGACAATTTCGAATTTAGAAAAATAAAATCGAAAAACCGAAAAAGTCCAAATAGTGTTCATTTATATATATATATATATATATATATATATATATATATGTATATATATATAAGATTAATAATTACACATATAATATTTAGGTTTACCATGTAGGTACTAGGTTTACCATATCAAAAGGCATTATTATAAATATAAATATTACATATTACTTGAACTTTCATAAAAACAAATTAGCGGTGCTAGTCAAATTTTTCACTTTTTGTCGCTTGCTCTTTTTTCTTCTATGTTTTTAATGTTATTCTTATCCATTAATCATATAAGCATAAATTTATTAATAGTTGATTTCAAATAATTTTAATAGTAATATATTAACTTATATTAAAATCTACTTCCTTAAAATGGAGATGTGTAAAATCATATGCAAATTTTGTTAGTTAATAAACAATAAAGCATCTATGACACCATTTTAAAACTCTCTCTGTACAATGTTTATATTTGGGGATATGATGGACAATAATGGCTCCGAGGGACCTATATAAATTTGACGTGAAAATATGTATAAGAAAAAGATGTTTGGAAGACCTCTATCTGCAAATTTTCTCATTTTATATTTTATAAGAAATATCTTGGCATAATTGAGGGATGTAATGTATTGATGTTAGTCAATAATTAACTTGTTTTGGACAACATTGTTAATATAATTATAATTTTTTTTTACTATTTTACATAGATGACATAAGTTCAAACTAATGATTTTGCGACCATGGTTTCAAAAGAAGAGATATTCGAGACTCCTATTTCAAGTGATTCTTCAAAAAAAAATCCATGATATCAAGATCGATGGTTTGGCAACATTTTGAAAAATGAATTGAAGGAGATGGAGACATTAAAGCAAAGTGTAAGCAATGTGGGAACAACTATGCAGCTGATACAATCAATGGCACATCACAAATGTTTACTTATCTGATGAAGCATTGTAAGGTATATATCCATAATAATGTTGATTATACTCAATCACTGTTAAACTTTGAACGAAAGTTAGATGATCAGAATGGTGATGTAATTGTTAACACTAGAAAATTTGATCAGGAGTTAATAAGAAAAGCTTTAGCTCGGATGATAATTATAGATGAGCAACCTAATAGTATGGTTGAAAAAGAAGGCTTTAACAGTTTGTGAAAATGGCACAACCTTTATTTCGAATTCTTTCATATCTTTGTGAGGATGGAATGGCTGCAGGTTCAATTACAAGTGGTGATTGGATGAAGGTGAGACATTTGAAAGAATTTCTTGAAACTTTATACTCTTACCATAAGAATTTCAGGTTCATTATATATCACATCTAATGTTCATTTTCAAGAAATCAGTGGAGTTTATTATTTATTGACTGGATTGATGGAAATGAAAATACTGAATTAAATGCAATGACGAAAAGGATGAAAAAGAAGTTTGATAAGTATTGGGGTGATCCGACTAAAATGAATAAGATGATATTTATTGCTTGTGTGTTTGATCCTCGTTTTAAGTTTGATTACGTGTCATTTGTACTTGTGAGAATGCACAGAGAAGTGCAAGGGTGCAAAATAAGAGACGAAGTGAAGTAATACCTGATTTCTTTGTTTAATGAATATCAAACGAGAAGCTCAATGAGATCTCATTCTTCATTGCCTATTGTGTCGGATAGCAACACATTTGATATTTCAGGAAATGCATAGCATCTAGAATACCAGAAACATATAGTTGAAGGTGGAAGTATGAATAAAACGGAATTGGAAAAATATCTTCTTGAAGAAACTAAAGTTGAAAGTGATAATTTTAATATTTTGCATTGGTGGAAAATCAATTCAAGTAGATTTCCTGTTCTTGGTGATATTGCTCGTGATGTGTTAGCAAAACCAATTTCTACTGTTGCATCAGAAAGTGCATTTAGTATGGGAGGTCGTGTTCTAGACTCATTCAGAAGTTAATTAACTCCTAAATTGGTGCAAGCTATAATTTGTCTTTAAGATTGGCTTCGATCTGAATCTCAACCTATTAGATTGGAGGAGGATTTAGATTATCTTGAGCAACTTGAAAATGGTAAAATTTTAAGCTTTTGAATATTTTTTAATTGTAAAGAGTTTAACATGTTATTTGTTTGATGACATCTTTTAACAACCTTTACAAATTTGAGAAGTGAGGGAAAAGATACATCCATAATAGACATATAGTCAAATACGTACATTGTAAGTTAAGTTTTATTTGTTTTATTTGTGTGCTGATTGATTTTATATATTTATTTCTAAAAAGTTTTTCATCATATTGCAGGTTTAAGACTTAATGGAAGACATGAGTTGAATTGTTGGTTCAACCTTGATGCAATGTTTAGTGATAGTACTTTAGAGTTTAGAGTTAGTTTCATCGAAATTATTGATAGTATTGTGTTTCAATGTTTTATTCGTGATTATAATGGAAAGGTATTTAATAGAATCAATATTATTAATTTTCCTTGGATGAAATTTTATTTTTGAAGCATGCAAATATAACTTTGATTATGTTATTAATTAGTTATGAATTAAATTATAACCGAATAGCCAAACAAAAAAAAGAAAAGAGAAAAATCGAACCAAATCAAATTCATTTTGGTTCGGATTGAGTCACACTTTTTCAAAAATGAAAACCAAAAATTCAAATCTAATAGTATAAACCGAACCGAAAAACCGAATGCATACCCCTATTTCTGAGTATGATTACTTAAAACTGATTCAATATCACTATTGATAGCTTCTTTCCTATAAGTTGACTCAGACAAAGACATAACTGTTTTAAATGTTTGAGGCTCATTTTCAAGCAATAATGTCACAAAATCTGATCCGAAAGAAATGGGTTACCATTGGCGAGTGCTATGCCTAGGATCCTCACTAGGTAATGTATTTTCTATTGATTCTTTCTATGGTCATTTAGGCATTTCTCTTGTCGAATCACATCAGAATTATACAGATAAATGTGTTTAAAGAACTCTGCGTTATCTAACTCAATTATCGTATTAACATGATTCTCCAATTATCAGATTTGTGAACAAAAATCGGCAAGTCTTACTGTTCACAACATATCCAATAAATACACAATCCACCGTTTTGTCCAATTTTTACCCTTTTTGGTAAAGAAACCTTTACTTTGGCTAGACACCCCCACACTTTGAAATATTTCAAGTTGGGTTTTCTTCCTTTTCATAACTCATATGAAATTGATTGTGTTTTGCTACCGGGTACCCTATTGAGTATCTCATTAGCCGTAAGTATGACTTCCCCCCAAAGGGTTCATGGTGAACCAGAACTGATTATCAAGACATTCATCATTTCCTTTAATGTTCTGGTCTTCCGTTCTGCCAAACCATTTGACTGTGGTGTATAATGTGCAGTAGTTTAATGAATAATACCATATTCCAAACATATCTCTGTAAACGGAGATTCGTATTCTCCACCCCTATTGATATACCGTGGTTTCACGGTATTTTTAATGTTTTTTCCTTAAGTTTAGTGTGCAAAAGCCTTTCTGTATTAATTTTTATGTAAGTTTCTCTTTATTTGCAGGAAATCTGTCTAAAAGATGAATGCGGAGGTTTTTGAGCAAGAAATGCAGAAAAGTACCACCTACGGAGCTTGTGACGGTCCGTCGTGCCCGTGACGGTCCGTAGGTGGCATCATAATGCAGGTGCTGAAGGAAGATGGGGAAGTCTGACCAAGTGTGGGGTTACGGAATGCGTAACGGACCGTCGTAGCCATGACGGTCCGTCCTGATGGTTCGTCATGAAGATCAGAGAAGTAGTCCAGTACCCAAATTCCAAGAGTTCAAGTGTTATGGAACGGATACCCCAGACGGACCGTTGTGCCTGTGACGATCCGTCATACCTGCCGTCGAGGGTAATGAAGAGAGCAGCAGAAGAAATTGCATAAGTATGGGACGACGGAGTCCATGACGGCCCGTCGTGACCACGATGATCCATCGCGAGGTCCGTCGACCCAGCCGCGTTTTGACAGATTTTCAGCAAATAGAGTCCTTATTTAATTAGGTTTTTATTTTTTATATATAGTTCGAAAAACCTCGTTTTTGGGGTTAGACTCTTGATTATTTTTAGACTCTTTGTTAGACTCTTGATTATTTTAGACTCTTGGTTATTTGAGCTTCTTTTGTGGATTAGACTTGGTGATTATTGTTACACTTTTGGAGAATCTTTAGTCTTCAATTAATTTCAGTAATTGATTGTTGGTGACTTTTGTTGATTAATCAAGGGAACTTCTAGATTTTATTCTTTCTCATTTAAGTAAGTGCATGAATTCTTATATTACATATTTGAATATTGTGATTATGACTATGGGTAACTAAACTCCATAACTAGGGTTGTGGGAACCATAGGCGAATAATGAGGTAAAACCTAACTAAAATAACAATTCTAGAATAGTGTCTTGCATGTATTGATAATTCTTTCGCTTAGAAGTCTTTTAAACGGATGGCCAACGTTAGAACTCGCCTTAATGCTACTTGCCGGACCAAGGAAGTAGATAATAGGAAAAGAATTATCAACATAGATTTAGTGTATACTATCTAATAGGCTAGTATTGATTGGTACGAGGTAATAACTTAGTCAAATATCGAATACGATGCTTAATATGAGGTAAAGGTAAGGGTTAGTATAGCAACACAAGTAGTCGAACCAAGGCGGGGAGTGAAATTTTCTAGATGCCGGACCAAGGATTTAGAAATACATAACTTATCACTTTGCATGCAAGATACTAAGAAAGAATAGTTATAGTTAGAATTATCAAGTTATGAACCTGTGGGGAACACGTAAACCCTAGTTACTTTTATTAATTGATTAAACTCCAACATTTGAAGCTGTTAGGTGTCTCCTTTAATTTAGCTAGTTGTTTTCATTTATTTAGAAATAGAACCCCCCCCCCCCCTTATCATTTTTGCTTTCCAAGGAAGTAATTGACTGAACAATAGTAATAATAGATTGAAGTTAAGTCTGAACTATTTTCCTCATGGGAACGATCCCAACCTCATTAGTTGGGTTATTTAATTGATACGACCGCTTTACTTCTTATTTGCGAAGTAAGTTTGAGTGTATCACCTATCACTACGAATCATTATTATCTTTAGATGCAATTGGTTCTCCACTTCACTTTTGTATTACTTAAATGCATCAACTGCTACATCCTTAGTATTAAGAAATATGCATAACAAAATCGAGTGTAATCGTCAATAAAAATTATAAAATAATTTTTCCCACCACGAGATGGTGTCGACTTCATATCGCATATATCTATGTGAATTAAGTTTAAAGGTTTTGAATTTCTTTCAACAAACTTGTAAGGATATTTAACAAACTTACTTTCCAAAAAAATTTCGCATTTCAGTTTATCGCATTTAAAATCATGCAATACGTCTAGAGTAACCAATTTAGCAAGGCTTTGTAATGTATATGTCCCAAACGGGTATGCCATAAATCATTTGACTCCAAAAAATAAATGGAAGCAGAATTCTTATTAATACTGTCAACAACCATTACATTCAGTTTGAAAAGGTCCTCATTGAGGTAGCCCTTTTCCTATGAACATCTCATTCTTACTTATTACAGCTTTGTCACTAACTAGGACACACTTAAACCCATTCTTAACAAGTAGTGCAGCAGAAACTAAATTCTTCCTCAAAGTAGGGAAATGCAGAACACTGTTCAAAGTCAACACCTTGTCGGATGTCATTTTCAACATTACTTTCCAGATCCTGCAATCCTTGTTGTTGTTGTGTTTCCCATGAACAAATCTTCATTGAACTCAACAGGAGTGTACGTTGCAAAGGCTTCTTTCACAGAGCAAATATATCGATTGTCACTTGAGTCAAGAAATCACTCCTTAGGATTTCCAACTAAGTTAAAATCCATCTTTCATCTCTTCCACGATGTTTACTTGACTTTTGCTTTTGCCTTTTTCTTTGTTTTTGTCCTTTCTTGGAGCACGACAAACAAAAGACCTATGATCCGGTCTTATCACAATTGTAACAGTTGCATTTGAATTTCTTTTTGGCCTGTTCTGACTTCTATCTATTGGATTTCTTTCTTTTCTTGTATTTGGTAGGAGCTTCTTCAACAATATTAACTCCAATGATTGTCGAACTCTTACGAGACTTCTTTTTGGCGGTTTTGTTATTTTTCTCAATCTGAGCCGAATCACAAGATCTTCAAGCTTCATTTCCTTTTGCTTATGCTTTAGATAACTCTTGAAGTCGTACGAGGCAACTTTTCCATCATTGCAGCTACTTGAATAGCTTCATTTACTACCATATCTTCAATCAAATCATGAAAAATAAGTTGAAGTTCCTGCACTTGTGATTCAACCAACAATTTTACTATCTACCATTTAATAGTCTACAAATTTTGCGACCACAAACTTTTTCAAGCATCCATCTTCTGTCTTGTATTTCTTCTCAAGTGCATCTCACAATTCTTTCGAAGTTGTCATTGCACTATAAACATTATATAAGTCATCCTTTAAAATACTCATAATGTAGCTTTAACATAGGAAATTTGTCTGTTTTCATGCTTCAATAATCATGAATTTTTTTCTGTTTGACATTTTAGCAGCAGGCGTTGAAGTTTCTTCATTGGTAAATTTCTGCAAGTCAAGAATGGTAAACTAGAAAAATACTTGTTGTTGCGATCCTTTGAAATTCACACCAGAGAATTTTTTCAGTTTCTCTGCTGGTGGTAGCTGTTTGGATTGGTGCAGTAACAATCACTATAAAATTGTTATTTTTCATTTCTGATAAACAAAATCGATATAGATTCAGTAACTAATAACTTAAAATTGCAGACTTAAATGAGTATATAACCACAAAGGTTTTTATCTCCACCAGAAAGACAAATTAAAATAAAATATATTTTCTTAAGATAGTTGTCAATCTCTGCTTAAAAAACAGAATTACTGACTCTAAACAAACTTTGTAGAAGCACGAAATTATCAAAGTTAAAAAAACCAGTAAGAAAGATGACAAAAATTAATTCACAAAAAATTAAAATATTTAAATGTACCAGAATCTGGAAAATTAGAATAGAAAAAGATCAAGCCCACTAAATGCACAATGTCCCCTTAAGAAAATTATTCCCTCTAGCATTTGAGGTTTAATTTGAAATATGTCCTCACAAGATAAAATGATCTCAATCACCAGCATATTGATACCCAAAACTCTGGTGTCAATGAACCACTCAACAACAGTAAAGTACCCGAAGAAATTTTTGTGCAAAAGAAGAAGAAGTCAGAAAAATTTGTGAGGAAAAATTCTGAAGAATCAATGGTATTTATATTGCGCAAATGAATGACTACTCCTTCTTCGTATATTTTGGTCAATATACTCGCATATATTTTTGACGTCAATATTTTATTTCTAATTAAAATGATAGTAAATCAAAGTTTCTAATAAATATTATCATTTTTATCAAATAATATAATTATTTAAATTGTCTTAATTAACACTAGAATGTCAAACAAGCACACTTGAATTAAAAAATTGACTTACATTTAATGAGGTTTTATCGCTAATTTGTGATTTATTTTTTCTTAACCACATCCTAACTTTTGATATTTAAAATGGCATAATCATGTAGAAGAAAATTAAATTTATCTTATTTCTTAAGATGATAAATATTATATTTGATTTTTTTATAAGTATGAAAAATAAATGAACACAAGGAAATAGATAGTCTTTTTTTTTCATTTGATTTATTTGAAAATTGACGTAGGATTAAAAAAACTACTTATATAAATGTATTTGAAATTACTGAAAACGGTGGGTATGCGCGCTTCGGGGCTCGTTTGATGTCGAAAATGGGTCGGCATGGCCGCGAGGGTTAACCGTCTCCATAGCCAAGGTCCTAACGGACGTCCAGGACGAATTTTGACATTTTCACCTCGGAAATCCTGATTGACATTGATGTTGGTGAGCTATAGCACACGATAATTGTCAATACAGGGGGTATGCACACTTCGGAGCTCGTTTTACCTTGAAAATGGGCCGACATGACCACTAGTAAGGGTGGCAGCGGTACCGGAACCGGGTGAACCGGTCCGGTAAGTCCGGAATCGGGACGGAACCGATACTGTGCGAACCGGTACCGTTCCGGAACGGGACCGGACCAGACCGAAAAACCGGTAAAATTTGTATTGTTCCGTCCGGGTCCTGAAGGGAAACCGGTATTATATCGGACTGGACCGGACCGGACCAGTAGTTAAAAAAAAATATTAAAAGTTAAAAATTTAATTTTTTTAATTGAATATTATTTTTATTATAATAATTAAAAAAATTAAAAATTTAAATTTCAAACTTTAAAAGTTAAAAAAAATTAAAAATGTTCAAACTTTAAAGTAATAAAATTTAAATTTCAAACTTTTAAAGTTTGAAATTTTTATATTCCCAACAAGCAGGTCGAGCTGACATAGGCGGGAATTTGAACCCTTTTGGACTGAAGGGCCGGGTCAGAAAGACCGAGATTGATCTCAGATTGGGGTCAGTAGAGTTTCATTTATCGAATTTGCGGTCCAAATGAATCTTTTTCTCGAAGGATCAGAAAAAAATGGGTCAGGATCTCCTGCGGGAATGATTTGGAAGATCCAAAACCAAAAATAGTGGTATTTGCTAGCAACAACATAATGGAGGCAGTCACTCAATATAGATTGATCCGATGAGCAGAGCATTCCTTCCGCCGGCCTTTATAGGAGTAGGGGAGCGTGGTGAGATAGATAGACGTCCAATCCTGCAGCAGCTAGTTGCTCGGCGACCTAAAAACAATCTACTAAAGGTCTTCCGATTCTGCTGCGGGTATTTTCTTTTCTTGGATCTTATCGATCTATGCCCTTTTGGTCTATGGGGTATCCGCGTACTCCCCGTCTGCCTATCTCACACTCCCAAAGCAAATTTGGATTTCTTCTTTCATTTTCCTTTCCTGCATCTTTCTTTCTATCCCTAGGTCGGCTTCGCGCAGATAGATCTTTGCCGGGGGAGATTGGTGCCCCTTGAGGTATGCCCTTCCGGTGGTAAGAGGTAGTTGCTCGGCCTTAGTCTTGGGCTGATCTCAGACTTCAATCAACCCCTTCGTACTTCGATCCAATCAATCGATCGATCAAGAGGCTAATCTATCAAACTTTTAAAGTTTGAAAATTTAAATTCAATTTTTAAAGTTATAAAATTTAAATTTCAAACTCTTAAAGTTTGAAATTTTTAAATTCAAACTTTTAAAGTTTGAAAATTTTAAAGTTATAAAATTTAAATTTCAAAATCTTAAAGTTTGAAATTTTTAAATTTAAACTTTAAAGTTATAAAATTAAAAATTGACAATATTAAAAATTAAATTTAATACAACAATATTAAAAAAAACAAATTAAGGCGAATAGCCTATATTTTTAGTAATATTTATTTGATATTACAATTACATTTACAAAAATATTAGTATAGTATTTTAAAAGATTTAATCTACATAGCCACCTTCTAGGAAGGGTTCTGTTTGAATTAAATCTCGAATTATCATACTTTTACTAATAGTTGGTGCCACCATATAAATTCCTTCGTAAATCATTGAACATTTCTTTAATAACATGTTCGAGAATCGGTTGAATAGAAAGATCTTCCATTGCTTCAATCCCATCGTCACTATAATCCTGCATTACTTCATCAACGTCATCTTGAAATTTGGTCGGTAGTGGTTCACGACCCAAATTTCTTCTCTCGGCATTAATCTAATCTCAAAATAATACCGATATCTCCAAGATGTCGGCTGCTAGTGAATGCCTATGTTCTCCAAGTTGAAACCTTGATGCACTAAAGACGCCTTTCGAAGCTACCGCGACGCTTGCATTGTTAATATATCTCGAGCCATCGGTACTAGTTTTGGAAATCCTTTGCCGCGATTTCTCCACCATGCTAGAATATCTTCAGTAGGTTCTGTATTTTGATTAACATAGACATCAAAATCATTTTTATTATCGTGAGAAAGTACAAGATAATCCTGTAAATAATCATCAATATTATTTTCATCAAATCTACTCCTAGAGCTTTAAGGTTCATTCACTTGATAAATTTATATTAGCATTATATAAATCATACAATTTTCTAGCTTCAATTTTTATGCTATCTTTAACTTGTTGACAACTAGGAATTTCTTCTAATACATCATTAATATCTAAGTTAAAATATTTTTGTTCAACCATTTTTGATGCACCTACATCTTTATACTTAGGGTTTAAGAAACATGCAATTAAATAAATTTGAGGAATAGGAATATAATATTTTTTAACTTTTAGAATCATTTTTTCAATGGTTTGTTGAAATCTTGGTTTATTTTTAAATTTATATAATTTAGAAGAAATCATACAAATATCAGGCAAAATATTACAAATTGATGCACTATAAAGTACAAATATTCTTTTTGTAGTTAAGTAAAAAACTTTTAGAAAATCTATAAGTTCATTTATATCACGCCAATCATTATCATCTAGTCTATATGTCATATCAGAATCATGAGTATTCCAATCCATTTGTAAGGGTATTCGATATTAATAAGCGACTGCAAGCATTTCATCTAAAGTATTTCATCTAGTAGCCATTGTTTTTGGAATTTTTCTAGGTGGAAGATTATTTTCAAAACAGTGATTTTGAAAATTTTTACGCCTAGACTTAACTTGACATTTAAATATAAAATGACATGCATTTTCAACTTTCGTACATCCGTTATCATACATATGTACACCATCTCTAACTATCAAATTATATATATGTGCAGTACACCTAATATGATAATTATCACCATAGAAAGGACAAAGTGTAGGTTTTAAATATTCAACAACATTATTACTTGAAGCATTATCTAAGGTTATACTACTTATTTTATCACATATTCCATAACTTTGTAAAAAATCTAAAATAGTTTGAGTAGTATAACTACCGGTTTTTTTCATTTGACAACATTTATAACCTAATTTTTTTTGTATATACCAATTTTCATCGATTCAATGTGCGGTAACAGTCAAATAATCGTTACCATTTACACTACGACCCATATCAGAAGTAATAGCTATTTTACAAGTATTATAATAAAATAAACGAAGATATTGAGAATGTTGTGCATGATAATCAAATACAGCCCTTTTTATTGTATTTCTAGCAAAACCTTTAAAATTTGGATTATATACAATTTGAATATAATGTATAAAATTGGAATTTTCAGCAAAACTAAATGACAAACCCATAACACATATCATTTTAGCTAGTTCTTCAAGATCTTTTTCTCTACTATATGAAAGTGGTAAACTAGAGCCAGAAACATTAGACAAATTTAATTGTGTTTGTACCATGTTAGAGCCGCCTACTCCTACATTTTAAGGAAGGGGGGTACCTTTTTTTTAGCTTCCGCTACCGCTTTAGCATGCAAAAATTCATTTTTACAACAAGACATTAAATGACTACTCAAATGTTCCATCCCGCCAGATTTACCAACAATTTTATGATTTAAACTATGTTTACATTTATTACAAATAAACTGTGTTTTATCTTCGTTTTGTGTCATAAATTGCCAAACAACCGATTTTTTAACACGTTCTACCTTAGGCCTAGGATGTACTGGGGGAACAGGGGCAGGACAACGAAAAGGAGCGGGACTGGAAGTATTAGTAGCCGTAGGTGGCTCAGTTTCATCATCATCATCATCAAAAGTAGGCATATCAGTATAATTATCAATATCATTATCATTATCATTATCACTAGGAAAATCCTCATCAAAATTACCAAAGCGATGTTGTAAATGTTCATGATAAGGATCTAATCCTTAATTACTATCAATATTAAAAATCGTATCATCAACATGTGTATAATCATCCGTATTTATTCTTAATATAGTAGATCTTTTAGTTTATGATTTAGAAGAACTACCGATTTTTGCATTATCCGAGGATGTAAAGTTACACATATTTTTTACACGCTCTAATGCACTTTTTTTCCCCTTTCCTTTTTGAACAATATTTTTACCGAAATCCATATTAAAAAATTAAACGTGAGATTATATATAATACGAAAAATCTAATGCAAATAATAAATCACAAAATAAATAAATAATTATTTAAATATAAATGAAATGTAAAATATAATTTTGGAATGATTGTACCGAACGTCTACTTAAAAAAGTCGACGTTTATGACCGCCGAAAGCCGAACGTGAAAAGTTGAAAATTGAATTTTGAAGCTCCAAATCTAATTTCCAAAGACCAAATAAGGCAACACCGGAATTTAAGATATTATATATTATAGAATTAGAGATTAGAGAGTAGAGAGTTGAGAGAGTAGAAGATGAATAGATGATTTTGTGATTTAAGAGAATGAAATTTAGGGGTATTTATAAGTAAAAAAAATGGGTTAAAGTGTAATTTTTAAAACTTTAGGGTATTAAAAAAGTTTGGGGTGGGGTAGGACTCTTATTGGCTGAAATTTTACTCAAATAGCCGTTGGGGGGCCCCACTAGCCGTTACCCAACGACTATTAACGAATATATTAAAAAAAAAATTTTAACCAGGCCAGACCGGTAATTTCCGGAACCGGGAAATACCGGTAAATAACGGTTTCTGTCCCGGAATCGAAAAGAATCGGTCTATACCGGGACTAACCGGTACTGAACCGGAACCGGACCGGTAACCAGTAATTATCGGTTCCGCTGTCACCCTTAGCTGCTAGTGTCAATCGTCTGCATAGTCAAGGTCCTAACAGACGTCCAGGACGAATTTTGGCATTTTCCACCTCGTAAATCTCGGACGTCATCCATGTTGGTGAGCTATAGCACATGATAATCGTAAAAGTATGCGCAGGGATCGTTTGACCTTGAAAATGAACCGAGATGGCCACGAGGTCCAACCGTTCGCATAGCCAAGGTCCTAACAGATGTACAAGATGAATTTCAACATTTTCCACCTCGAAAATCACGATCACTATCGAAGTTGGTGAGCTATAGCACACGATAATCATCAAAGAAGGGGGGATATGCGCGCTTCGGAACTTGTTTGACCTTAAAAATGGGCCGACATGTTTTTCTTTACCATCCTAACTTTTCACATTGTAAATGGCATAACCGAGTAAAAGAAAATTAAATTTATCTTATTTTTTAAGATGATAAATATTATATTTGATTTTTTTTATAACTATGAAAAATAAATGACCACAAGGAAATAGATAGTCTTTTTATTTCACTTTATTTGTTTGAAAATCAATTTCGGATTAAAAAAACTATTTAAATAACTGTATTTGAAATTACTGAAGACAGATTGCCTATACTGCCGACAGATTGCCTATTCGTCTATGTAATATTGAGAAGATAGAAAACTAATCCGTCTTCGTATATTTTGGTCAATATACTTATATATAATTTTGACGTCAATATTTTTTTCCTAATTAAAATGATAGTAAAAATCACAGTTTATAACAAAATATTATCATTTTTATCAAATAATATAATTATTTAAATTGTCTTAATAAATACTACAACAGTTATTTTAAGAGAATGCCAAAGAACACACTTGAATTAAAAAAAATTGACTTACATTTAATTGGGTTTTTTTTGCTAATTTGCGTTTTATTTTTTTCTTAACCACATCCTAACTTTTCACATTTAAAATGGCATAATCATGTAAAAGAAAATTAAATTTATCTTATTTCTTAAGATGATAAATATTATATTTAATTTACTTTTTATAAATATGAAAAACAAATGAACACACGGAAATAGATAGTGTTTTTATTTCACTTTATTTAGTTGAAAATCGATGTTTGATTAAAAAAACTACTTATATAACTGTATTTGAAATTACTGAAAATGGGGGAAATGCGTGCTTCGAGGATCATTTGACGTCAAAAATGGGTCGGCATAGACGCGAGGGTCAACCGTCTGCATAGTCAAGGTCCTAACAGACGTCCAGGACGAATTTCGGCATTTTTCACCTAGAAAATCCTGGTCGACATCAAAGTTGGTGAGCTATAGCACACGATAATCGTCAATACAGGTATGCACACTTCGGGCTCGTTTTACCTTGAAAATGGGTCATTCTTATGCGCGCTTCGGGCCTCGTTTTACCTGAAAAATGGGTCGGCATGGCTGCTAGTGCCAATTGTCTGCATAGTCAAGGTCCTAACAAACGTTCAGGACGAATTTAGGCATTTTCCACCTCGTAAATCCCGAACGTCATTGAAGTTGGTGAGCTATAGCACACGATAATCGTAAAAGTATGTGCGCTTCGGGGCTCGTTTGACCTCAAAAATGGGTCGGCATGGTTGTGATGTCCAACCGTCCGCATAGCCAAGGTCCTAACGGACGTTCAAGATGAATGTCGGCATGTTCCACCTCAAAAATCCCGATCGCCATCAAACTTAGTGAGCTATGGCACACGATAATCGTTAAAATAAAGGGTATGCGCACTTCGGGGCTCGTAGCACACGATAATCGTAAAAGTATGCGCGCTTCGGAGCTTGTTTGACCTCAAAAATGGGTTGGCATGGCCGCGAGGTCCAACTGTCCGCATAGTCAAGGTCCTAACGTACGTCCAAGATGAATTTCAGCATTTTCCACCTCGGAAATCCTGATCGTCATCGCAGTTGGTGAGCTATAGCACACGATAATCGTCAAAACGGTATGCGCTTTGGTGCTCGTTTGACCTTGAAAATGAGCCAGCTGTTTATTCTTAACAACATCCTAACTTTTCACATTTAAAATGGCATAATCATGTAAAAGAAAATTAAATTTATCTTATTTCTTAAGATGATAAATATTATTTTTGATTTTCTTTTTATAAATATGAAAAATAAATGAACACAAGGAAATAGAGTCTTTTTATTTATTTAAAAATTGATGTCATATTAAAAAAACTACTTATATAACTGTATTTGAAATTACTGAAAACGGGGGTATTCACACTTCGATACAGGTTTGACGTCAAAAATGGGTCGGCATGGCCGTGAGGGTCAACCGTCTACATAATCAAGGTCCTAACGAACGTCCAGGACGAATTTTGGCATTTTCCACCTCGAAAATCTTGAACGACATCGAAGTTGGTGAGCTATAGCACACGATAATCGTCAATACAGGGGGTATGCGCGCTTCGGGGCTCGTTTTACCTTTAAAATGGACCGACATGGCCGCTTGTGCCAACCGTCTACATAGACCAAGGTCCTAACAGACGTTCAGGAAGAATTCGGCATTTTCCACCTCGTAAATCCCGGGCGTCATCGAAGTTGGTAAGCTATGGTACACGATAATCGTAAAAGTATGCGCGCTTCGAGGCTCCTTTGACCTCAAAAATGGGTCGGCATGGCCGTGACGTCCAACTGTTTCGCATAGTCATGGTCCTAAAGGATGTCCAAGATGAATTTGGCATTTTCCACCTTGTAGATCTTGATCGCCATCGAACTTTGTGAGCTATAGCACACGATAATCGTCAAAATAGAGGGGGGACGGTATGCGCACTTTCGGACTCGTAACACGATAATCGTAAAATATGCGCGCTACGGGGCTTGTTTGACCTCCAAAATGGATCGGCATGGCCGCGAGGTCCAATCGTCTGCATAGCCAAGGTCCTAACAGACATCCAAGATGAATTTCAACATTTTTCACCTCGAAAATCATGATCATCATCGAAATTGGTGAGCTGTAGCACACGATAATCGTCAAAATGGGGGTATGCGCGATTTGGTGCTCGTTTGACCTTTAAAATGGGTCAGCATGTTTTTTCTTAACCTTGTCCTACATTTTCACATCTGAAATGGCATAACCATGTAAAAGAAAATTAAATTTATCTTATTTTATTAAGATGATAAATATTATATTTGATTTTCTTTTTACAAGTATTAAAATAAATGAACAAAAGGAAATAGATAGTCTTTTTATTTCATTTTATTTATTTGAAAATCGATGTCGGATTAGAAAAACTACTTCTATAACTATATTTGAAATTACTGAAAACAGGGGGTATGCGCGCTTCGATGCATGTTAGACGTCGAAAATGGGCTGGCATGGCCGCGAAGGTCGACCGTCTACATAGCCAAGGTCCTAACGGACGTCCAGGACGAATTTGGGCATTTTCCACCACGAAAATCCTGATCTAATCGAAGTTGGTGAGCTATAGCACACGATAATCATTAATACGGGGGTATGCATGCTTTGGAATCGTCTGCATAGACAAGGTCCTAATAGACGTCCAGAACGAATTTCAGCATTTTCTACCTCGTAAATCCGGACGTTATCGAAGTTGATGAGCTATAGCACACAATAATCGTAAAAGTATGCGCGCTTCGGCGCTCGTTTGACCTAAAAAATGGACAGGCATGGCCGCGATGTCCAACTATCCACATAGCCAAGGTCCTAACGGACATCCAAGATGAATTTCGTCATTTTCCACCTCAGAATCCTGATCACCATCGAACTTGGTGAGTTATAGCACACGATAATCGTCAAACCAGGGGTATGCGCGTCGGGGCTCATTTGACCTCGAAAATGGGTTGACATTGCCGCGAGGTCCAACCATATGCATAGCCAAGGAAATCCTGATCAACATCGAAGTTGGTGACCTATAGCACACGATAATCATCAAAACATGGGCTCGTTTGACCTTTAAAATGGGTCGGCATGTTTTTTCTTAACCACATCGTAGCTTTTCACATTTAAAATGGCATAACCATGTAAAAGAAAATTAAATTACAAATATTATATTTGTTTTTTTTGTAAGTATTGAAAATAAATGAACACAAGGAAATAGATTCTCTTTTTATTTCACTTTATTGATTTGAAAATTGATGTCAGATTAAAAATTTTTTTAGCTGTATTTGAAATTACTAAAAACGGAGGGTATGCGCACTTCCAGGCTTGTTTGACGTTGAAAATAAATAAAGCTACTAAATAAATTATTAAATACTTAAATTAATGACTTCCAACGCATCCCTAACGTTACCCCCCTCTTACGTTGAAAGAGCTTGTCCTCAAGCTCAATTATTCAATTCCAGCCCTAGCTTGAAGTTGACATTGATAAATTTCACCTCTATCAATTTGCTAAAATTTCACTTTATTTATTTGAAAATCGATGTCGGATTAAAAATAATTAATTGTATTTGAAATTACTGAAAACGGAGGGTATGCGCGCTTCGGGGCTCATTTGACGTCGAAAATAAATAAACCTACTAAATAAATAATTAAATACCTAAATTTAATGACTTCCAACGCATCCCTAACATTACCCCCCCCCCCTTACGTTGAAAGAGCTTGTCCTCAAGCTCAATTATCCAATTCAAGCCCTAGCTTGAAGTTGACATTGATAAATTTCACCTCTATCAATTTGCTGAAGCTTGACTAATTCGCCCATCAAGTTGCCATTTTCATGAGGTCCAAATCTCTCAAGAAATTGTTCACAACAATGTGCCCAAATGAATGGGTTGTTGATACCATTAAAGGTAGGAAAATTCATCTTTGCATAACTTGGTATTATCGAATTGGAATCCACTAGTTTGATGATTATGATCAGCTAGTTGAATAGGCAGTGTATTACCTCTAGGAGGCTGATTTGTTGATCTGCCAATTGTCTGGGCATTACTTGATTCTACCTCATGAAATACTGGTTTTGCTGAGCCAATTCCAAAACTAGAAAATTCTTCTTGAATGACTTGGACAATTCTTTCACAGAGACGTTGTTCCATAGCTGCAAGTTTAGAGTCCATTAGTGTTTCTGTAATCGCACGCTCTTCTTGGAACCTGGAATTGATCGCATCGCGAAATTGGAACTGATCTCATCGCCCATTGTGTTAGGCTCTAATACCAAATTGTTATGAATCGATTCACAGGGCGATATATAAATCAGCTCGTTAAAGGGAGACTGAAACCTTAGAATTCATTAGAAGAGAGAAATCTGATCTCTTGATTTTTACTGAATTATGACTTACCGATTTATTCATCAAAATCCTCTTTAAATAGGAGTCTTCTTAGATCAATAGAAAATCTAATTCTTATGAAAGTAGGAGACTTAAATCCTCTCCAAACTAATAACTATAACTTAACCTAATCCTTATAAAACTATGAAATATAAACTCTATTCTAGAATAATAAATAGAGTTACTAAATAAATAATTAAATACTTATATTAATGACTTCCAACGCATCCCTAACACATGCCAAGATAGGTGGTGGGAAGTTTCGCTATCTTGCCACCTAAGATGTTTTCCAGAGGGGGCTAATTTCTGGTACTTCATTCAAATGATAGATTAAGTTCTTTCCCCAATTGATATGGAGTCCAGATATTGCTTCAAACAAAATGAAAATAACCCTTAGGCGTTTCGATTGTTCACTCTCTGCATCACAAAACACTAATGTGTCATCGGCATATTATAGGCGGGAGATAGACACTCCCAGCGATTCCTCCTCACTCACTTTGAAGCCCCTAATTCTGTTGTTAACCTAAGTAATCTTCAGCATCACTTAGACCTCCCATAGCTAGAAAAAAATAGAAAAGGAGAAAGGGGATCTCATTGTCTCAATCCTCTCAGAGAGGAAAAGAAGAAGCCAGATGGTGAGCCACTGATCTGAACAGAGAACTACTTCTCTGTGGTCATACAAAAGCTCATCCATTTAGAGGTGTGTTTGGTATGAAAAAATGTTTTACAATTTTCCTATGTTTGGTTGGGACAAAAGTTTTGGAAAATGTTTTCCAAATCAACTCATTTTCCTCAAAATTAAGGAATGACTTCCCTTCAAAAATTAAGGAAAACATTTTCCAAAACTCTCCTCCAATTTCAAATTACATTTTTTTGGGAAAAACATCAATTTTTAAAAAATATTTTCAATTTCAAAATTTAATTTTTTCACCCGATCGCTGACCCCACCACCACCACCACCGGCCAGCCACCCCTCCCTCAAAAAATTAATTTTGCATTTTAAAAATATTTTCAATATCAAATTTTTATTTTTAAACTTCGAACCCCTTCCCTCCCCTACACACACACACACGACCAGCCCCCCACCCATCCCCAAACCCCCAAAAAATTAATTTTATTTTTTAAAAATATTATCAACTTCAAATTTTTGTTTTTTTCATCCTACCCCCTACCCCCTACCCACGCACTAT